>NC_141080.1:36095058-36375058 GCF_041138505.1 Cibotium barometz | reverse complement strand
AGTAGTGTTGGATGGTGTAGGCCACTCTTTCACACATTGTACCTTCTTGGGATCCATCTTAATACCATCATTGCTCATAATGTGACCCAAGTATTCCACTTCTTGTGACATAAAGGTGCACTTGCTTTGCTTGGCAAACAACTTGTGCTCCCTCAATACCTTCAACACTTGCTCCACATGTATCAAGTGCTCTTCCCTTGACTTGCTATACACAAGTATGTCATCAAAGAAGACCAAAACTTATTTGTAGAGGAATGGCTTCAAAACTTTATTCGTGAGAGCTTGAAATGTGACCGTTCAGTCCAGAATGCCGTCCTAAACTCATCACCATCTTTCATCCTTATTTGATGATACCCGGACTTGAGATATATCTTGGATAAGTATTGTGCTCCTTTCAATTCATCAAGTAAATCATCAATCCTTGGAATGGGATATCGATTCTTTATAGTGATCTTGTTGAGATCCCTATAATCGATGCACATTCCATAAGATCCATCCTTCTTCTTCACCAACAAAACTGGTGTTGCGAAAGGTGATTGGCTTGGTTGTATGAATCCCATTTCCAAAAGTTCTTCCACTTGCTTTGCCATGTCTTCCCGCTCAACCTTTGAAAGCCTATAAGAGGCTTATTGACTGGTTTTGCATCCTTCTCAAGCTCTATGGCATGATCAACTAGGTGGCAAGAATTTGGGTGCTTCAAACACATCTTTTAACTCTTGCAACAAGGCATCCATCTCTTTATCATGTTTTTGCAGCCCATTGTCTTCTTCTTGATGAGTGAGTTGTAGCATGTAAACAAGGCACAAACTCTTCAACTGTCTCTTCATTTGCTTCATGGACACCAAGGTTAAAGCATGGTTGCAAATTCCATCCAAGCATAGCTCTTGGCCTTCATGCATGAACCACATTTTCATGCGCTTCAAATCTATTGAGAACTTGCCCAAAGTGTGCAACCAATCACATCCAAGCACCACGTCAATGGGACCCATATTAAGCACAATCAAACGGGCATCATAGGCATGTTCGGAAGACAAAGAAATCCTTGTTGCAACCCAATTCTTGCTTAGCTCATGCTGTCCATTTGCAACCTCCACTTTTAGAGGCTTCATCATCTCTATTGGGCATAGTTTCAAAGAATTTATTGATTTAGAGTTCACAAAACCACGTGTGCTCCCTGAATCAACAAGTATATGAATGGATCTGCCCCCAATCTTCCCCACAAGCCTCAAAGTGTTGGAACCTTTGCATCCTGCTTTAGCTTCTTGTGAAATGGCACAAAGCATGGCTGCCCTTTCTTTTGTTTCAACTTCTACCCAATGCTCTCCACCCGGATCAAAAGGAAACTCTTGAGAAGGGTCAAGAGTAGGCTTCTACATTGGAATCACCAAGAGCCAAAGATGTTAAAGACAAGATTACACTTCCCATGTTCAAAGGGGTGAACACGACCACCGAGGAATTAGAGGAATGGACTAGCAAGATGGAGATGTACTTGCATTGTATCCATGTGAGGAAGAGGACAAAGTACAATTTGAGGTGTTGCATTTGGAAGATTATGCCCATTCATGGTGGCGGTTTACTCAACATGAAGGTTTGCATTTTGACACTTGGGAAGAATTCAAAGATGCTATGTTTCAAAACTTCACATCTCCATTGGAACGGGTTCAATTGGTGGGACAATGGTATGAAATGGAGCAAAAGGTAAGTCCCGTCAAGGAATATAGCAACCAATTTAGGAAGCTTTCCATGTTTGTTGGAGGAATGAATGAGCATAACAAAATGGTGAAGTACATTCATGGATTGCAATCCTCGCTTGGAGATGTGAAGGCTCAAAGACCTAAAACTTTGTAAGATGTCATGTATTATGTGGAGGTCTTTGAATCTAAGTATAAGGGGAATGTTGCAAATAGATGGAATGCGGGATCAACTAAGCCATCTACTTTCAGCCCAAATGCAATAAAATGGCCAACTTCTACCTCTTCATCAACACCTTATGTACCTCGTACAAACTTCACTCCAACTTCTACTCCCATACAATGATATCCTAGTGTGTCTGGATAGCCAAGGAATGTGAAATGGAGTGGTTCTATGGCCAAACCTCCTCTCAAAAGCAATGCCAAATCTTCTTCCCTTCAAGGCAATGTGATTAAGCAATTGTCACAAGCGGAGATGGAGGAGAAGAGGAAGAAAGGGGTTTGCTTCCTTTGCAATGAGAAATGGAGTCCCGAGCATAAAACGGTTTGCAAGGCAAAGGAGGTGAGAGCTAACATGATCTTTGAGGTGGTTGAAGATGAAGAGGCACCATTGGATTATGTGGATGAGGCTGAGTTTCAAGATTGTGCAAATGAGGTGATCTAACCTAGAACCCGGAACATGCCCACTTTGATGGTCTCTTAAAGGCATATTTGACTTTCCTTGCATACCACTACGTTTCCCATGTGGATTCGGTACATGATCAAACCTGTCCACACCCCTTTGTACACCTAAAATCCAGTCTTCAAGAGTTGCAAACCTTTCATCCAACTTGACCACCATTTGATGCATCAACTTGGCCTTTGCATTGCCTTGCCGCACAATCTCGCTACTAATGTAGAGCACCTCTTTTTGAGCATCCCTTTGAGCATCCTTGATTGCATCTGTGAGGGAAATCCTTAACATATCCAAAGTAATGTTACTACCCAATGAGATTTGATCATGTCCATTAGTGTGCACCGGCATTCCTTCATTCACTATTTGTCCACTAATGTCATGAAGAGGTACTCTCTCTTGTTACAAGCCCTTGAACTTTGCCCATGTTCAACAATCGAATGTGGATTCTCATCCAATGGAGCGACATCCACATGTACCATGTCATCATGAACAACTTCATTGGCAACATCATGAGCTTGGTTTTCTTCCACGGGCACTTGTGCGTGAGATCTCGATGGCCTTTCCCAGTTTCCCATGCTACCAAGTGGTTAATATAGCAAACGGCAACCAAATTGGGATTTCTTTAGTTTGCCGTGTTTGCCTTGATGAGATGAACGCTTCTATCACCCTGGATCACCACTTTGAGCACCCCTATACCTCTCTGTTTTGCCTTTTAGCTGAAAGTCAACTATGAGAGGTTGACCATCCAAACGGTAACGGAATTGGAAACTTGTTGGCTCATTTGGAGACTCTTAGGTAGTGTTCTTAAGCTATGTAAACACCTTCAATTCAGTCCGTGCTGTTTTTTACTCAATTAGGGTTTTCAACCTGACAAAACTGTCCCCTTTGTACCTTGAGATGGTGTCCGAATCAACCACTTGATGGCTAGTTAGGTTCACCTTAAGATGCCCTTTTAAGGCTTCCAAAGACCCTTGAGAGATCTTGAACACGGATTGGGACTGAATTGCACTTCTGTACCCACTGTAGAGTGTAGGAAAATCACAAAATTTTTTGCCATAGTCTCCCCGCAATTCGGCCCAAATCTCAATCAAAATCCATAAGCACTTGCCCAATATCCAATCATGATATAATGCCCCAAATGATCACTATCAAAAGCATATACTTGCTCATGCAATTCTTATGCTTCGACCACTTTCAAGTATCCATGGCATGCCCAATCAAGTGACAATTGGCTTCCATAGCCTTAGCATGCTTGCAATATAGTCGAGTGCGTGTCGAAGGAGCGCTTTATGCTTGTCGATCTCCCGGCCAAGCCTTCCCACTCTCGTACCTAGTCTGATTCTAGGCACAAGTTGGGGCCAAGTCTTCACATCCAAGTACCTAATCCCCCTCCTTGCCACTTTACCAAAAGCACTCATGACAAGGAGAGTTCATGTCATTCTCCCCCCGAGCCTCTCCTCCTCCAATGCCCGAGGTACCCTCACAAGCATACTAGATACTATGAATTGAAGTGAGAGTACAAGTGAGGTGTATGTGGATGTAGTTTCAAAAAGATAAGTTAATAACACTTACAATGTGTTTAGCATGACTCATGCTATTTTCATTTCATCATTACAAAGAGCATGTACTCATGCTTTTCCTCAATCATCCAAAGTAGCTCCGTTACACCAATCACCACAAAAACAACATCCACATAGCATCCAACATCATGTGAATCCCGAGGCAAATGAATTGCAAGGATTAGCTTCAAGTTGGAATCCTGAAGATCAATGTAATCATTGGTCCATGTAGACACATGCATGTGCTTTCATTAGGCTACAACATTATGGAACCACATCTCACTGATTTGCATCACTTCAGCCCTTTTCCTTTACTCCATAGCCCTCATCAATGAACAAGCTATCAACAAAATGGCAAGTAGAACTCCAATGGTTCAATGAACACCAAAAGAGTAATGCTTGCTTAATGCTTAAGCAAAGCAAGAGCTCATGTGATGCATTCCAAAATCCCCTCAATGGTGGATATAATGGCCATGCAAAAGCTTCCACATGTCATGAGCATTCCACCATTGCATATAGCATGCAAGTGTTTGAATCATTGGCAATCAAAGACTTCAATATATGGTGTTCAAATAGCTTGAAGAGAAGTTTTCACAAAAGGCTTGAAACCTTAGTGCTCAAAGAGCTGGAAATGCCATCATACCATGCTTTCATCAATGGTATTCAAAGGCATAAACAAAATCCTTACTCCTTGCATAGTTGTTGAGTGTTGAAGACTTGAAGGAGATGATAATAAGCATGCTAAATCGCATCTTGAATGGCATACTTCCTCATGGCAGCGTGTCCATCTTCAAGCTTAGTAAAATCGCAGCCTTTTGAGTCCTTGTTGCCAAGCTTAAGCAAGCTTTTGCTTGCTCTCTGACTCGGATTCGAAGCGAAACACACCAAAACAACCTCAGAAATAGTGTGCGAATAGATCGCAATTTCTCCATGAAGAAAAATAGGAAGCACGAATTGAGAAGATCGCTTGGAAGCTCACGAGATGCAATATCAAGATCCTAAAACAATATTGCTCAATGGCAAGAAGATGGAACCCTATTTTCCCTGAGAATCCAGCATGTGGAGAAGAAGAAAGAAGCATAAACGTTTTAGATTAAGGCCACTAATCATGATTAATTCAATATTTCCCCAATTTTGGTCCTGTCCCTTAGATTTTAGAGTGATTGCCCCAATTTTTGGTCCACAATGACCCATAGCGCCCCCCAAAACATTAATCAATTCAAAAATCCAAGAGAATTTCCAACATTCCACACTCCCCATGCCCCATTTCTTGATCAAGAAATCGATCAAAATCAAGAAAACTTCCAAGAAATTCCAAGAAAATGCAAGAATCTCGAAAAATTTCAGAAAGCTTGGATCAAAGACAAGGCTCTGATACCATTGTAAGGATGGAGAGAGAAAGAGATTGCACTCATAATGGAGTACTACATGCACTCATGATGGAGTACCACATGCACTCAAGGGAGTACCACCATAGCCATAGAAGCATGGAGCTCCAAGAAGTATGATTTGATTAGTCAAAAGTGATAAATGCTCCTAGTTACAATATTCACTTATACACTTGCCCACCTTTTCACACTCATTAATGTTGGGTCTCATACTTGCTCGGCCATATCCATGCCGAGGAGCCTCTCCTTATGTACACACTCAAGCCCCTTTCATTACAAAAAGAGAGGAAAAGTATGGAGATACGGGTATAGAGAGAGATTGGTTGTCAAGAAAAGCTTGCTCCAAACTCACATTCGCTAGTGGATCACTAAGATGGTCACATAACAACAGCTAATGGTTGCACAAGGTGACATACACATAGGTCACAATTTCCCAAGATGCTCTAGTCTGAATGTGCTTGAGGTCCCACACTCACCCACTTGGCCACCCATTGGATTAGAAGTCCGTGCTTCGTGGGCAAAAGGGATGTATAAGAGGATGGTCTCTACCCCCAACAATTCTACCATATATACCCCTCCAATGGAGTCTCTAACCTCATTCATACATGACCTCCTATACGACCAAGTGCCATGTGTCATGAGGAGTGAGAGTCACAAGGTGACATACACATAGGTCACAATTTCCCAAGATGCTCTAGTCTGAATGTGCTTGCGACCACCTGGCCACCCATTGGATTAGAAATCCATGCTTCCTCGGGAAAAGGGATGTATAAGAGAATGGTCTCTACCCCATATACCACTCCAATGGTGTCTCTAACCTCGTACACGACCTTGTATACGACCAAGTGCCATGTGTCATGAGGAGTGAGGGCTCAATTATTTTGAATATAAATGTCATCTCATGAGGAGTGAGTTTAATTATTATGTCATCTCTTGTAGCTATGTTTGTTTTCCTTAGTAGTGGTTTATGGAGTTGTTCGATTATTTGAACATAAATGTCATCTCTTGTAGCTATGCATATTTTCCTTATACGAGAGAAACGAAGTGGTGGATTTTATATATAAGTCATGAGAACATCGTGACTTGCATATCTCTTCTTGGCTCAATTTCAAAGGTTTGAGATCTGTTGCTTAAAAGCTATCCCATAAATCATTATGATCTCATAAGTGAGTGTGATAGAGGAGGAGGCTTCTTGTTAAAGCACTTGTTAAATGAGTAACTAAAAACATTACATGTAATAGCCATGCTAATATCATATCCTTTGGTGTAACGTGTGGTGTATACAAGAGAACACTCATGAGAAGTAGGATCTTTAACAACGCAAAACTTTAATAATCAAAATTGCACAATAATAGAGATAGAGAATAATAATGTATTATTAAAGTGATACATTAGAGAGCAAAGCCTCGCACTCGCATGCTCTTGTCAAGGGAACATCGATGGTTGATCCCAAAACAGATAAGACTGAGGCTTTATGCCAGTAGAAGCTAGGGAGTAAACTTGTGAGATGACCGATGAACTGTGTAGAATGCATCTACATAGGCTTGCATATGTGGGGGGCAGCCATAACATGACCCCGTAGGTTCTCAGTCATAGTTGGTGCCATTGTCCGTGGTCATAGTCGGTGCCACCTCCCATTGCCATCCAAGCTCATCTTGGGCCTCGTTCGAGCCTTGCACAATGTCAAGAAAGTGTGACGGTTATGAGATAATGGTCCAAGCTAATGGTGAAGTGTAGCATGTAACCTATATGGTAGTGTGTGCTAAATATAATCCAAAAAGCACTCCCAACAAGTAGGTGTGATATTTCATTATCTCCATGGTGTCATCCTTAAAGTAAAGGTACAATTTTGCATCCTTCCATAGGTCATATGACCTTTATTTTGCCAAGGTTGACTTTCAAGTGTTTTTGCAACCTCTTTGTTACGTGTGAGGAGTGTAGCCACATCATGTATAGAGAGAAGAGTATCTATACCATTGTCTCCACTATTGTAGATGCTTGTCATCCTAGAGAGAGAGAGAGAGAGAGAGAGAGAGAGAGAGAGAGAGAGAGAGATGTAATTATGAAGTCTGCCTAACTATGAATAAGTCTTGTATTGTGAACATGGTAGCAAAAATGACATTTTAACCAACATAAATATGATGAGCTTTCGTGACCTTTTGTGTCTAATATAGACCTTTCTAATGTTGTGTTGTATAAACTTTCATGTTCCTCTTTTTCTTCTCGTTCTTATTTGGTATCCATGGTTTAAAGTAGATGAAAAATCTCAAAGGGGTACCCTTGATACTTATGAGACTATCTTTGGTTTCAAAGCCAAGGTCTAGCTCTCCACACTACGTGGAGACTATATGTTGAGATTGGTCACAGTGGTAGAAGTTTCATGCCAAGTTCCACTGTAAGTGGATATTGGTCATAGTGGTAGAAGTTTATTCACGGTGTAGCAAGAAAAAGCACACAGATGAAGACTTGGGGCTTGGAAAGACACGTGACATGTTAGGCCACAACAACTCAACACACCAGATGGTGATCGCTCATTACATCGCATGAAGTCTAATGGGCAAGATACCTCATCCAGTGGGGTTTCCTAAGTCCACATGTAAAAAACCTCATGGACATGAGAATCTCGTCCTTGGGTTGGCAAACAATACCCATCGTACAATCTTATTGTGTGGAAATTCAGTGACTTCTTGTCTTCTCATGAATTTAAAGTGTAATCTTTCTTGTCTATCTACACTGTCTGCAAATGCAATGAGCCCATCGACTCTCGGGCAGGAAAAATTGAACCACCCCATAAGTTGAGGAGGGCCTGGGCCCCGCGGGTACCAGTGCCACTTGGCATGACTATGGGCCCCACTCACCCACCACGGTGGCACTGTGCGCCCCCACCCATTTGTTCTTCTCTTGTAGAAAGCTACAGGAGCTTTCTGTGACCTGGTTATGCTGGACCAATGGCCTTGTCCTTATTATCTCCGTCCATTTCAACATTAAGAAAGCTTCGAGATTAGCGGATCGGGGTTAGAGACAGCTTGGGCAAGCACACAGATATGGAGTAGCAAAAAAAGGTGTATTTTCTGACTCTTTCTGCCCTAACTGTGCATCTTCTGCAGAGTGACATTTTACCCTAGCTCTGCATCTTGACCTTGTGTCTGCATCTTCCCCTAATTCTGCGTTTTCAGCATCTTGCCCTCATCTTACCCCAGGATCTAATCCTGCGTCTTGCCCTAGCTCTGTATCTTGATCTAATCCTGCTTCTTGCCCTACCTCTGCGGCTTAACCTAGTCCTGCACCTTGCCCCATGCCTGCATCATGAACGTTTCCCATTAAGCTCAGAATGGGGACTGTCAGCGAGGTCTTCTGGACTCTTGCAGACAAGGCAGACAAGAAGTTTGCTCGCCTTCGGGACCTGCCCCCTTACGGTGGCAATAAATGGGACTCCTACTTTAATAAAGCTTTCCAAGTCTACACAAAGCTATGGAAGTTTCAGCAGGAGAATCGGCAGGCTCTGGTGGATGCCGGCTTGAAGAGATGGGAGATTGGAGACATTGCTTCGAGAATCGGACAGCTCTACTACAACTACTACATGCGCACCAGTGATGCGGCTTTCCTCTCTGAATCCTACATCTTCTACGAGGCCATCATGAGCAGGGAGTATTTCAAAGACACAGGCAAGGATGCCGCCCTTGCCAACAAGCACCTCCGCTTCTATGCCCGCTTCATTGTGGTCTGCTTGCTCTTGAACCGCAGAGAAATAGCCCTTCAGCTCACCCGTCAGCTCCGAGCACTTGTTGACGAGTATCGCCGCACTTTCCAGGTTTGTGTCTTCCCTTTGGATTCCACAATCGCATGACACATATCAGTAAATTTCATGACACACATCAAGTAGATATTCATGCTTGTAACACACACACACACACACACACACACGTGTGTATTACATACATATGTATATACACGTGTGAACTTTATATGTATATGAATAGTTGTACAACTAAGCTTACTGAATTCAAAGGTGTATGCTATATACCGGACTGCCAACTCTGGCATATGGTGATCCTTTTGGGAGTGGTTCTTAATGAAAATAAGTGCCCACTAGTAGGCCATTTACATCCAGCATGAGAAGATTTTTATGTATATGAATAGTTTTACAACTAAGCTTACTGAATTCGAAGATGTATGGCATATGGTGATCCTTTTGGGAGTGGTTCTTAATGAAAATAAGTGCCCACTAGTAGGCCATTTATGTCCAGCATGAGATGATTTTTGCAACTAATTTGTAAAATACAGGCGCCTAAGAGATCACATCAATGGTCATTCAAATAAATGGATAACTTCATACGTCACCAAGGAAAATATTCATCAAATGTATGGTCTATTATGAAATCCATGCTTTAATATAATCTCAAACTTAGCGCAGAAAATGTTCAAACCAGCAACATACGGTAATTGTACCGATTATCCTATAACTGCACTTTGTGTAGCAGCGAGAAAGAGCCATTGAAGTCTACCACACTCACATTGAAGGTCATTTGAGTTTTCAGTACTTCAGCTATCCTTGGTTGAAGTTTTAAGGATTCCATGAGCATGTGATGTATGATAGCAATGAGCAAGGAAATGACAACACATCAGAGCGCCTTACCTCTTACCTTAGGGCTTACATGGCAGCACGTGCAGGTGTCTGGCAGATACGGGAAAGGTGTGCGTAGGCAGTAGCAAAGGCGGCCAAGTGTGCGCAGGCCTATGGGCATCCTCGAGACTGGCTCCTGTGCCACGTGCAAACACTCATCAGACAGGCTGGTCGTGGGTTGTAATAACAGCCTGACAGCAATATAAGGTGGCTGACCAGCATACATGTATCATATATATACATGCACTAGAAAATCACCAAATGTGAGGGCAAAAGTACGAAAGAACCAGCTGTATGAGAGATCAGAGCAATTCAACACAGCATGAAATGGGTGAATGAGTGTATGTATGAGGGTGAATTGAATCATGTACAAGAGGCCCTCTGATGTGAGGTGACTCTGAGTAGTAGACCAGTGCAGAAGCAAAGACGAGGTCGGAGCTGAAGCACGATCGGTGACGAAGGCTTGTGTCGATGTGAGGCGAAGGCATTCCGAGGTGGTAGATGTGGTGGGCAGCGGAAGGTGAAGTGGTGCAGGCTCTAGTGACAAGGGTGCTGCGGTACCTCAGGGGTGACGAAGAGCAGAGAGGGCTGCTGTCCCGAGTGGTGCAGGCTCTGGTGACGAGGGTGTTGCAATACTTGAGTAGTGGTGAGGAACAGAGAGGGCTGCCTTCGTGAGTGGATGTCGAATGAGCAGAGAGGGTGCCGTCCTGATGTTGAATGATGATGATGAGGAGAGAGGGCTGCTGTCCCAATGATGTGAAGATGATGAAGCAGAGAGTGGGCTGCTGTCCCAAGGTGAGCTGCAAGAGAAAAACTCTGATGTGATGGAGCAGAGAGTGGGTTGTTGTCCCAAGATACGTTGCAGTAGAGAAACGCTGGAGTGCAGAGAGTGGGCTTCTGTCCCAAGGTATGTGTGTGAAAATAGTATTTTGTCAAGCCCTAAAAAGGGTATTTTTCTGGACTTTTATGTCTTATTTCTTGTTTTGTGGGTCTTTGCTGCTGGCCGACCAGCTCCCACACACTATATATAGCCTTGCCTCATCACTTCACCTTCCGTCGCCCACTACCACCTTGGAGTGCCTCTGCATCCACTGATGCGAGCCTTCGACACCGACTACCATCTTGGAGTGCCTTTGCATCCACCAACGCGAGCCTTTGACACCGACTACCTCTCGGAGTGCCTTTGCCTCACATCGATGCGAGCCTTCGTCATTGACCGTGCTTCAGCTCCGATATCGTCTTTGCTTCTACACCGGTCTTCTTCATAGAGTCTCCTCACATTAGAGGGCCTCTTGTACATATTTTCACTCTCCATCATATATACACTCACTCACCCATTTTGTGTTGTGTTGTTTTGCTTTGATCTCTCATACATTTGGTCCTTCCGTCCTTTTGCCCTCACATGGTATCAGAGCTATCGTGAGCAAAGGGATTGAAGACCTCGAGAGCACATAGCATGGATCGTCTACCTGCATTCTCGGAGGACCAATTTTTCTCACCAGAAGTTGATTCTCCAAACTTTGATCTGGACCACACAGGGAATGGGACTTCTTACTTAGAGGAGAGCCTCGTTCATGATCTTACTTTGGGAGACGATCAACCCATGTACATTCACTCACCTTCACCACCTTTGTCTTCACGATCGCACTCTCTGAATTTATCAGACAGACTTTGTTTCCTAAGGGGAATACATTCCTTCTGCCAGTGTGTCAGTGTGGGACCCTGGCATCCATCATCTTCTGACATGGTCCCCTTTTTGGCCTGAGAGGGGGTGTGTGAAAACAGTATTTTGTCAAGCCCTAAAAAGGGGATTTTCTAGACTTTAATTGTCTTATTTCTTGTTTTGTGGGTCTTTGCTGCTGGCCGACAGCCTTTAGCTGGGTGGATCAGCAGTCCCACACACTATATATAGCCTTGCCTCATCACTTCACCTTCCGTTGCCCACTACCACCTCGGAGTGCCTTTGCATCCACCGACGCGAGCCCTCGACACCAACTACCACCTTGGAGTGCCTCTACCTTGGACATCGACCACCTCTCGGAGTGCCTTTGCCTCACATCGACGCGAGCTTTTATCATCGACCGTGCCTCAACTCCGATATCGTCTTTGCGTTTGCATCGGTCTTCTTCATAGAGTCTCCTTACATCAGAGGGCCTCTTGTACATATTTTCACTCTCCATTATATATATACTCAATCACCCATATCGTGCTGTGTTGTTTTTCGTCCTTTTGCCCCCACAATATAATCTGTTGCAGAAAAAAACGGTGAAGTGCAGAGAGTGGGCTGCTGTCCCAAGGTATGATCTGCTGTAGAAGAAAATGTTGGAGTTGTCAACGATGATGATAAGCTGATGTAGAGCAGGCGTTGGCAGAGCAGGCAACAGATGGTAGTATATCTGTAATGTGGTGATGAAGCGATGCTATGTATATATGGGGTGGGCTACTAGTCGGCCCAGTATAGGGGCTGTCGACCAGCAGCAAAAAAGACCCAAAATAAAACCAAAAAACCCCTTTTAGGGCTGGGAAAAATGTCAGTTTCACGCACCAAAATTATCTACATTTCTCGGTGCTAGACTTCTATAGAGTGTTTCTCTTAACCCTAGTACATGGGCACAAGTGTTTTACAGCTGGTATCAGAGCCTAGTGAACCTGCAAATTTTTTCTTTTTTGGCACCCTTGTGTGTTGATTGCTTGAATAGGGTAGAGCCCCTAGGGTCGTAGGAGTGCACAAGTCCGGGTTTGGGAAAAGTGACTAATTGGGTTCTTTCTGGTGTATTTGTGCTTTCTATACCCCACCCATCCTTTCTCAATGCAAATGGTTGTAATACTCATCATCATTCTTTATCCCTAGTTTTGGGCTGCTTGTCATGGATTCAACAACACTTATGGAAATGCTTTCTTGTATGGAGGTAAGTATGGCGGCCATGTGTACTTGTCTAAATAGAGTGGAGTTGGCACCTCGAGCGCGTAGTATTCCATATTTGGAGTCTATCAAGGCTCGTGCTTTCTAGCAAAGGCATGACATTCAGACGACGAAGTGGTGAAATTTTTTGGAGGGTTTCTTCACTCCTTTGGATACAGGTAAGGATATATAGGACGAGCTTCGCTTCTAGTCCAGTAGTCATCATTCTACACTTGCGTGTAATCGGCAGGAGAGATGCCGTTCGTGTCATTGACGGTCTCCTCCGCGGAGTCTCTCCGTTGGATTTTGCGGACAATTCTCTCGTGTCTCTTCATTGGCTTGATGTCGGGGGGCTATTGGTATGTTGAGTTCTTCCTCCATGCCTTGTGAGGAACGAACTTAGTTATTCAAGCTTTTGAAGCCTCCCATGTTCAATGAGAAGATGGCCATAGAAATCATCACCAAGTGCACTCATGAGACGGATGCCACGTTGGGAGCAATAGGCGGTTCAGATGTTTTTCAGCTCCATTTGGTGTGTATGGCTTTTGACACGTAGCTGCCCTCTTGTGGTGGACTATTACCATGAGCTAAAGTGGCATTGGGAGTGCTTTGTCCAGGAGCAGGGTGAGCAAGTAACCAACTACCTAGCATGATTTTGGAATCTTTTACTCATACTTCCGAGAAAATCCCCCTTTTTAACATCCACCATTGGACTAAATGCATCAATGAGCGAGGACAGTGGTAATTGGGAGTTTGGTAGCTGTCACAAATATCCATGAGCTAGGATAGTCCATATAAAGGAAATTTTCAAAAAACTTATCAATACTAGGTTCTAAAAAATAGGATCCTTGATAAAGCCCTGTTGTGTCTGCTCGATGATCATTAATGTCACCAAAGTATCAAAATAGAGGTTGCTGACATGCAAAAATGCAATGCAACGCAAAAAAAAAGGGAAAGTCTTGGGGGGAGAGAGGGGAGACTTTTGGGAAAAAAAGGTGAAAAAAGTAACATAGGCATTTGTCACGTGGTAGGATAGTACTACAAGGCCACCTTACAAGCTTGGAATGATGCGACTAGCTTGTGGAAAGTAAAAGATTAAAAGCATTTTAAATACTAAAAAGAGGAGTTTTTATTATTAAAAAGATGCTTTTTGGGCTATAAGTGAGTTTTAAAGCACTTTTCTTAAGTGCTTTTGGGCAAGAACTATAAATTCAGCTATTCTCTCATTGTTGAGACACATAAAAAGACGAGGGATCTCTAGCTGTTATTGGCCACCCGATTGGTCCATCTGTGCTTTCTCATCATGTATGTACATTGGACTGGTGTCCAGGGTAGTTGTATATGCCGGGGATTGATGCCACTCATGTGATACTGTGGAATTGGCTTTCCGTTGGGACTTGTGCCTCTGCGTACATGCCCGGAAATGCCTGGTGCATTGGGTCTAGTACCTCATGTACTTGCCTGGAGCACATCTATTTGGTATAGTCTCATGAACAGGGATTGTCCATACCAATGTTGCATTGCATAGCATCTTTATGTGCTTGCTTGCAATTGAAATTGCATACTGTTTTCATGCTTGCTTGACCAATGTGTAGTTGTGGGTAAGGGGATGCCTGCCCGTGAACTGTGCATATGAAACTGTTTGCTGACATGGTTATGTGGCATGTGGTAGGTGGTAAGTATTGGTCATAAACCTAGCCTTAGGAATTAGCACTAATTTATAAGTGAGTGTGTACACACTTCATTAAGTTTTGGGCGACCAAAACTCACTTATAAATTATGACTAGCCCTGTGTTCACACAATGATGTCCCGAGGTGGACAAAACCCAATGTCCACTGCCCAGACCTTATCTCCTTTGCACAAAGGGAGTAACCAACCATGTGTCCGTTCTAGCTTGCACCACAAAGCACTTACGTGCCACCTAGAGTGGACAACTCACCAGCTCACTGTTCCCTCTCTCTCTAGAAGTAGGCGCCTCCTTCATGAGGCCTCTTTGGCTGTATTTTCTACTCTTTCTCCTTCCCAATTTCCTATCCAAGCTTGCTAGGGTGTTTTCCAAGCTTCTCAAAGTGTTTCCAAGTGCTATACACTCTCCCACACACTCCTAATGACTGAAATTCTGAAATTCAGTAGAATAGCTCTCATTTTTGCTGTAATTTTTGGTCTTTTTGTTGAAAACCCTAATTTCAGCTTTCCTTTCTCAAGTTGAACCATAGGGGAACTTTTCCAGGGTTCCCTTCATCCTCTTAAAGACTTTTGTTGCGAAGGATTGCGACAAAACGAAGATTTCAACACTCCAAGCACTTCCATCGCGAAGACTTCCGTTGTCAGCGACTCTACTTGCAATTGGTAAGCTTTTATGCTTAAATATGGAAGCAAGTAGCAGGAGGGAGGAACCGGATTATGAGCACATACCCTGTGTAGTGTTCTCTTGTTCTACGTACTCTCTTGCAGATTGTTGCTTGGTGGAACAATAGAGAGCAGATGGTAGGGAACATGGGTGCAAGTCTACAGCGACAACCACATTGTTTGCAATACTGTATTCATATGCATTGGTATGGAAATCTAGTCAGAAATGCCCATGATACTATGTACTTGATTCTCCCAAGATCAATATACTTTATTCAAGGGAAGGGGCTGTTCCGGCCCATTGTGCGTCTCTTGTCAATTCAGCAAATTACTTCTTGTATTGAGCATGTTGTCCATTAAATCTTGGTGTATTTAAGTGTATTTAAGTGTATTGAGCATGTTGTCCATTAAATCTTGGTGTATTTAAGTGTATTAATTAGCATTGTGTGCAACCAAGTTACATTGGTTTCAGAGCATACGGTTCTCTTCACTTCTATTGTGAAAGATGATCACCATGAACATTAGCTGTCTCTACACTTAGAACACTATGGACAGCCATACAGTGAATAATGGAGATGCTAACACAAGAGATGGGGACAATGAAATGCATGCCTTTAATGCTTTACAGGATGATTAAACTCATGTGGTCCACACTAGGGAATATGAATATGTGGAACAACTATCCCATGGTAAAGAGAAAATACAGGAAGAAGAGTCCATAATCTTAAGGGCTGAGCTTACTTGTATGCAGGCTCTTCTCCATGCACAAAAAGAAGAATTGAAGCTCTACCGCCGCGAGGATCCATTGGTACATGACCGTTTGAAAGCCAAGAAAGCTGAATCTTATATGGATCATGCAATGGCAATGATTGCTCAAGAGTTGCACATGCATCTGAGGGATGTAGCACGTGTATACTTGGTTCGTACCGAGGATGTCTATGCAAAAAAGGCAACCATTCCACATGTCTTGGAATCCCCCAGGTGCTCGAAAAAGAACTTATGTCTAAGAGGATGAATCTCCATGCTATGGGAGAGGAACCATCGGCAACTTCACGCCATGGAGGAGTATCTTATGTAGCTTGTGAAGGATGCAATGTTTATGGCAGTGGTCAAAATGTATGTCAAATGCCATTGTCGGTTGAAAATGTGCATGTGCAGCGCATGCAACATGGGCTGTAATTTTCTGTTGGTGTAGATATTCCGTGTATCTCTCATGCCACTCATGCCTTGGAGTGTGCTCGTGGGGAAGAAGCTATGGGTGAAAATGCACCAATGCATGTTGAGGGGCCAGCCATGCCTCATGCTTACAGGGCACACCTTTTGCTTCACAAGGGCTGTCCCAATGGATAAACATGCGGGAAAACATGTTGAGACGCAGGCTCATGCATCAAAATCTCGTGGCTTCAAAGTCGGAGACAAATCTGTGAAGTTTGACACATATCATGGAGAATATGATGCATCAAAGGCACTTGCTTTTATTGCCCAGTTTGATATTGCTTTCAGTGATGAGGATTTCACTTAGAAATCCATGATCCGGCATGTAAGCATGCTCATGAAAGGCACTGCTGCCCATTGGTGGCTCACAGAGAAGCTCTCACCAAATCTTGTTAGATCATGAAAAGAGTTCAAGTAGAGGTCCTATGCCCAATTCTTGCCTCCCAATGCATTGGATGAGATAACAATGAAGTGGGATTGGGTGAAGCAAAATGAGGGGGAAACAATGAATGCATATGTGTAAAAGTTTTGGAGAGTGCTTTTGGAGGTGTCTCTATTTATGCACGTAACCGAGGCAGAAAGGAAGAGAAGGCTTCAATTGGGATTGCAATCCGTGTACAAAGCTGGACTACAAATGTATCCTGGTCACACCTTAACACCAACTAATTGCAGCCGCCGCTGCCGCCGAGCAATTGGAACTAAAAAATTGAGTCAAACTAATAAGACTAAACCCTCATTTCAAGGCAAAGAGAGGGTTGTCCAAAACCTGCAAAATAATTGATAACCACCTAAAAAGAACCAAAACTAAGATAAAAATGGTCCAAAGGCTGAAAATAACTCTACCAAGAAGCGTTCCTTCAAAGTGAGAGACTATGGTCTCACTCCGGAGCGGAAAAAGCAATATATGAGCGAGGGGAAATGCTTTTACTTGTGGTAGCACTGAGCATATTGCAAATGTATGTCCAAACAAGAAGAAGCGTGATAATGCAAATGCATCAAAGCCTAATGTGCAAATGGTTCTGGATGTGCAAGGCAACACTTCACATGATAGCAAAGACAGGGTTGTATGTAAAGCTTGGGGACAGCTTAAGGATCAGCCCGCTTTGTTCATGTTTGATGATTGTGCAATTAAGAACTTCATATTTACACAGATGGCAGTTGCTTTGGGTATTGAAGTGGAGGACATTGGACCTCAAATTGAAGCAGGGGTTGCCTTTGTTGGTAGAGAAGTGCAGGTTATGCCTATTATTGGTAAGTTGTGCATACACGTTCAAGGCTATGTGGATCATGAGGATTTTCTTGTAGCGCCTTTGAATGGTTGTGATGTATTGCTTAGAAAGCCTTGGCACACACGCATTGATCCTGCAAGGCTTACAAGACTAACATGATCACCTTCATGCATAAGGACTGAGAGCATGTAATTGATGTCGGTGAAGAGGGTGATACCATTCTCCTTGTATCTCATGTACAAATTAAGAAAGTAATGAAAACGAGTGTTTTTGTGTACTGGATCATGTTGAGGAAAATAATGTGCATGTAAACACTCTTAGTAATGATAGGCTGAAATTTTTGCAAGAGTACAATGATTGTTTTGCTGATGAGTTACCAAATGAGTTGCCACCTATACGACTAGAAGATCATCACATTGATCTTGTGCCGGGTGGTTCACCACCTAATAGGCCAGCCTATCGTGTAAGTGCATTCCAAAAAGAGGAGATCATGAAGCAAGTAAACAAGCTTCTTAAGAAGGGATTGGTTTAGCCAAGCTCTTCCCTATATTGTTCACCCGTTCCTTTGGTTCAAAAGAAGGATGGACCCTTTCGTATGTATGTGGATTATAGAGCTTTGAATTAGCTTATCATCAAGGATCGGTTTTCGATTCCACGCATAGACGACATCCTTGACAAGTTGGATGGATCGGCATGCTTTAGCCGAATTGATCTCAAGAGTGGGTATCATCAAGTGCGTATGGTGCTTGAGGATGTACATAAAACTGCTTTCAGGACAGCATTTGGGCTTTATGAGTATCTTGTTATGCCTTTTGGTCTTTCGAATGGCCCGGCTACATTCAATAGAATGATGGATTGTATATTTTGTGGGTATAGGAAATTTACAGGTGTCTTATTTGATGACATCCTGGTCTTCTAGAAGATCGAAGAAGAGCATAGAGCTTATTTGGCTATTGTTTTTGAAGAACTCCGCAAGCATAAACTCTTCATAAATGCAAAGAAGAACGAGTTCTTTTTGTTAGAGATACATTATCTTGGGCATATTGTGTCCAAAGATGGAGTGCGAATGGATCCTGCAAAGATTGATGCAATTCGTGGCCCGAATTGAGTTCGGTGCATGAGATCCGTAGTTTTCTTGGATTATGTTCTTATTATCGCAGGTTTATTCGGCACTTTACATGGATTGCTTTTCTTTTACATGATTTGACAAAGAAGAAGACTACATTCAAATGGACTAATGTAGAGAGAGATGCATTCCTTAGATTGAAAGATGCAACTACTCATGGTCTAGTGTTGATCATTCCGGATTTGCAAAAGCCTTTTAGTGTGGAATTGTCACGTGTACACCATTCAGGTGCACAGTGACATGGCATCATTGTAGCATCATAAACATCATCAGGAGTTATCAGGCATTTTACAGGCATTTATGCAATTTTTAGGCTCATTTATGCTGGCCGACCAGCAGCATTCCTACCTATATAAGCAGGCGCCTCATCATTCCAGCATTCAGCCAAGTGTCCCTCAGCGTTTCTACTCCAGAAGGGCTGAGAACAGCAGCGCATCCATCATCATCATCATTCAGTCCATCAACGCATCCAGATCAGCCAACGCATCTGTCTCCTCAGCGTTTTCCTTCCCAGGTAACAGGAGAGTATCTGCGTTTTCAGCATCACCTCAGCATTGCTTCAGTCCCAAAGCCATCCCTTCAGCGTTTCCTTCCCAGGAAACAAGGGAAAGACAGTGGGACAGCAGTTCATTCAGTATATTAGTATATTGAGCATATAGGCAGCATATTCAGCATCATAGATCTATTCAGATCTCATTGTAACCACATTCGTCATCTAATATAGCTACATTGCATTGACACATATTTGTCTATCTCTTAAACATCATTAAGTGCAGTTTAGTTAGACTAAGGTTGTGATTACTACGGTCGAAGACCTCACATGTCACAGGAATGTGATGCATCTGGAAATTGCATTGGAGCTGTCCTAAATCAAGAGGGACGTGCCGTGGCTTATGAGAGCCATAGATTGCATGATGTAGAGCTCTCTCTTGGCATTTATGAGAAAGAGCTCTTGGCTGTAATTCATACACTTACTATATGGAAACATTACCTTCTTGGGGCTGATTTCACTGTGAAGAAAGATCACCAGAGTTTGAGGTATTTTCTTACCCAAACTAAATTATCGGAGAAGCATATGAGGATGGCCAATTTCTTCTCTATGTTTCATTTTAAGATCTTGCACACCTAGGCAAGAAGAATGTAGTGGCAGATGCATTGTCACGAAAGCCGTATGTAGCAGCTATCTCGGTTGCCTCTCATGGGGACTTGTTTGCCATGTGTGATTTGTATCATACGGATGCTGATTTTTCCACTATTTGGGTTGATTTGATGGCTGGTCATGCACATGCCTCATATGTGATCAACGAGAGTTATCTCATGAAAGATAATTGCCTATGTGTGGTGTCTGACTTGAGGCAAAAGGTTTTGGACGAGTGCCATACTCTTCCATATGCTGGTCATAGAGACATAATGCCTACTACGCACATGATTGAGCGGTATTTCTTTTGGCCAGGTATGCGGAAGGACATAGAGGCACATGTACGTGCATGTATCACCTGTCAAAAGGTGAAATTTGATACGCAAAAGACACTAGGTTTGCTTCAGCCATTGTCTATTTCCACGCAGCCATGGGAAAGTGTTACAATGGATTTCATTACGGACTTGCTACGGATCCAACGGGGTAATGATGCTATTTGGACAATTGGACAAATTGATGAAAGCATGGAAACATGGTTTATAAAATTGGCACGAGAAAAAGCACCAGTTTTGGTCAAAAAGCAAAGAAAAGCAAAAAGTCAAACTTGGTTGACCGCAAGCCAAGGGCACCATTGGAAAGAGGAGACTGACCTAGATTAAAAAGCAAAAAGTAGCTTCAGGGCCAAAAAGGAAGGCCCTGAAGCTAGAAAGGTAATAAATCAAGAACTTCGGCAAAAGATGAGCAATATTTTATCATTACTAAAATATTAAAGCAAAAAGAGAAAAGCAAAGCATAAAGTATTGCTTTTGGCAAAAAGCAAAGCCCTTTCCAAGTATAAAAGAAGCTAGAGCCCTCTTGTTTGGGCATCAAGTGGGTGAAGAGTGTCAGTGTGTGGAGATCATCATCACCATCACCATCTGCAGCCTCACCACCCTCTCCATTTGTTGGGAACGTCTGCGCTACCTTGCTACACCGCCTTGGTTAGCTGTGTAGCGATGTTGCTGTTGCTGCCGTCGCCCGCCCGCCACCTGTGTAGTGCCATCGCCGCCACTTCTGATCGCTATCGCCCCCATTGTGCAGCGTCGCCCGCTGCATCAAGCTGTCAGTAACTTCCTCTAGAACCACGACAGAGAGATTGGTAGTTGGGCACTCCTATTCGCCACTTTGGTGTTTTGCTTTTTTGAGGTTCTGCTTCAGAATGGGTATTGAGTTCCCTTGAACATCTTTGAGGTTTGGGATGAAAGACTGCACAGAGCGGAAGCAGAGTGGCACTAGAATGTGCTGAACAGAGAGTGCAAGAGAGAGAGATATGGAGAAAACTATGCTGAATAACTGAAGCAAAACAGTCCCAAGCAAGAGGCACTACAAGTCTCATAAGTGAGGGAGCAAAATATGTACAAGACTTAATGAACAATGAGAGGCCAACACCTACTATTTATAGTAGAGGTAAGCTGGCCGACTGGAGCTGCAAAACAGGCCGATTGGAGCTACTGGACAGGCCGACTAGAAAATGCCAGAAAAACTGGGAAAAATCCCAGAAAAATACTAGAAAAAGGGGTGGCTAGCCCACAAGCAAGGGCCATGCAAAAGGGACCAAATGGGCACCATAAAAGAGCAGAATCTGGGGATGAGTGTGCCAACATCCCCTCTCAGCACCAGATGCTGAACAAACTCCGAGAATTCGAAGATGAGGAGCCAAGAAAGCCTGAGAAACAGGCTTGGTGAACAAATCTGTAGCATTCTCTGCGGAAGGACAATACTCCAAACGCAAATCTCCAGCAAGAACCCGTTCACGAACATAGTGATACTGAATCTCAATGTGTTTCGTACGAGCATGAAACACAGGGTTCTTGGCGATGGCGATGCAACTCTGATTGTCACACCAAAGAAGAGTAGATCTGGTAGGAGGACAGCCGAGCTCTTCCAATGGCTTGGGCTTGGGCTTGGGCTTGGAATCTGGACTTGAACTTGGACTTAGACTCGGATCTTGATTTAGGATATTGGATCTGGTACTAGCCTGGTGAGAGATTCTTGTGGGTCATCCTTGTGGTGTGCTCGGCATTAGAGATCTTGTGCCTTGGCATTGACTTCGACCCAGATACCTTCATCAACAAATTTGTTGATATATTCATTGATTGTATTGGTCTTGGCTTGGAAAAGCTCATGGATTGTTCCTGAATAAATTCCTGAAAGGAGGCAAGGCCTGTTCCCCGCCCAGTGTGGTGTAATGTGCAAGTTCTCTATACCCTTCTCTCTCTCTCTCTCTCTCTCTCTCTCTCTCTCTCTCTCTGCCCTCTCTCTCTCTCTCTCTCTCTCTCTCTCTCTCTCTCTCTCTCTCTCTCTCTCTCTCTCCCACCTACTGTTCCCCCTGCTCGCCGCCTTCCCTCCCGCCCTGTTCGCTTCCGCCGCCTGCTGTTCGCCCTGCTCGCTTCCGCCGCCCTGCTGCTCGCTTCCGCCGCCCTGTTCGCTTCCGCCGCCTTCCCTCCCGCCTGCTGTTCGCCCTGCTCGCCGCCGCCCTGTTCGCTTCCGCCGCCTGCTGTTTGCCCTGCTCGCCGCCCCCTCTCTGTTCGAACTTGCTTTCACCCCCTCCCGCCTGCTGCCCTGTTCGCTGTTCGCCGCACAGTTCTGCTGGCAATATGCTGGCCAGCCTTCTATCCGCTAGGCTGTGTGCCCCCCTTTCCCCACCCACCCTTGCTCAGGCCCCCAAGGCAGCAACATAACTCTCTCTCTCTCTCTCTCGCTTCTTCCATGGCTTCCCCCTTGCGCAACCCGACAAAGGCGACCTTTATGGTCACAAACAAGAGGATAACAAATGTGGAAAAGGAGATGAAGGAATGGAAGGCAGAGATGGAGGGATGGTGGAAGGAGAAAGCCAACTTTCTCCAAATGGTATTCAATGAGGGTAAGCGGTGGAAAGAGGAGAAGGAGGACCTCATAGCAGAAGTCAAAGACCTTCACGGGGAAGTCAACACGCTCAAAGGCGTAATTTCAGCTCTTCAGAGGGAGCTTGCAGAGGCCAAGGCAAATGGTGGACTTGAAGAAGGTGAAATTCAGCCATCCATGATAGAAGAGCTCAAGGTTATCAAGGAACAAGTACGGGCAATTAAGGAAGAAGAGAAGCAACACGAAGCAAAGACTTCCTCATGGGTGGAAGTCATCACCAAAACTCAAAAGAAGATGGATGAAGCGGAGAAGTGGATAGAGGTCGCCAAGAAGGGTAAAGGTAAGGAGATAACAACCCTTACACCTACAATCATTAACATGACTTTGGAAGAGGAACAACGAAGACGTACACGTGTTTTGCATGTGAGGATTACCGGCCTTAAAGACGGGGATAAAGTTGAAGAGGAGGTGAAAGAGCTTATGGTGTTGATGGGGATTGATAGTCCGGCACACGCAAAAGCCTGGAGAGTGGGCAAAAAAAGCGGAGGCAACGGGGAAACATCAAAGGAAAGAGCTCTCATACTTCGCTTCCCCTCTATTGAGGCGAAGAAGGAGTTCTTGAAGAGACGACCCACTTTAAAGAATACAGGCATTTTTCTTGGTGATGATCTTACTCTTTCACAGCTTGCACATATGAAGGAAGTCATGCCAGAGATTAGGGCGGCAAGAGAAAAGGGAAACATAGCATTTTATAGAGAAGGGAGGGTGGTCATCGTGGAGCGATGCTCTACATGACGGTGCGAGACCTATGGGACCAAATTAAAGCTGGCAGCCTGGAACTGCAATGGATCCCTCAGACTTGATGTAGGTGCCTTTGAGGACAGCTTCAGAGATAGAGATATAGTCTTCTACTTGGAGACTCACCAGGCCCCTAGTCAGATGATGCCACAGGTGACAGGATACAGATGGGAGACAGCTTGCAGAGTAGGGACGAGATCGGTACACAGTAGTAGAGGATCAGGGGGGGTGGTAGTTCTTTTCAGGGAGGAGCTGCAACCGCTTCTACACATCGTTCGGAGAGATGATCAGGCCAGATATATGTGGGTGAGACTGAGGGCCGACACAGGCAGATTCTTGTATATTGCCATATGCTATTTTGCTCCTAGTACATCGACATATGCAGCACCTAGAGGGCAGTCTCCTTTCTTTGTGCTAGATGATGACATATGGGAGTTCTCTAGGGATGGAGACATCATCCTATTAGGGGACTTTAATGCCCGGACGGGCAACCGCCAGACAGCCTTTTATGATACCTCGGAGGAGATGCTGAGAGAGCTGGACACTCTGGATATGGGATTAGACAGACGCTCACAGGATGTGGAGTGCACAGAGTATGGGAGATATTTGGTAGATATGGGGACTGCACATGGGTTGGCCATACTTAATGGCTTGCAGAGGTTTCCGTCAGCAGCTGGATTTACTTGCTTTCCACATAGACATGGTACTAGCATAGTGGATTATGTTATGGCTATGCCGAGCTTTGTTTCATGCATTGAGGACTTCACAGTTGGATCTCGGCCCATTGGGGTAGTAGTGGATCATGCATTGTTGACATTGACTATCTCTTTTCACTTTACCACAGCTCAGAAGACACGAGTGGCAGATCACACTCGATATACTTTTACCTCAGAGACTGATGCTGTCTACACAGATGGGATTTATAGACGTCTGTACACAGAGGAGCCAGGGAGACCTTTGGAGGAGTTGACCCATATACTGACAGAGACTTTACAGGATGCAGCGAGAGAGGCATATCCACATACTCAGCCTGTACAGAGACAGCGTTTTGGATGTATGTCCCAGAACAGCTGGTATGATGAGGAGTGCAGAGAGACAAGAGCCCGACTGCAGCGGGAGGTTGCTTTGGGAGTCACTACTCACCGACAGTCACGTATTGCCTTCCGACGCCTTGTGCGAAGGAAGAAGCGGGCCTTCCTTGCTCAGCTAGAGCAGGAATTATACCAGCTGTTCTTGACCCAGGATTCGAGGGAGGCTTGGCGTCTGTTTCATGAGTCCTCCCCTGCTTTGGCCATCACTTCTACAGAGGTCTGGGCTAGTTATGGAGCATCTCTATATACAGTTCCTGGACAGACACCTTTTCTTGACCCGCCAGCACCATGCCCACAGACATGTACTTTCTTTACCGCAGAGATGGTAAGGAAGACCATTGATAGGATGAAGACTGGGAGAGCATATGATCATGATGGATTGGTCGCTGAGCACTTTATTCATGCGAGAGACATGCTGGCAGAGCTTCTAGCAGTGATGTTCAATCGTGCTATGTGCGAAGGCTTACCCGAGACTTGGAGTAGGTCCACCATCGTGCCTATCTTCAAGTCAGGGGACCCTATGGAGCCAGGGAATTATCGCACTATTATGATTGGTCACACACTAGCACGATTGTATGTATCCATTCTTGAGCAGGAGTTGAGTAGATGGGCAGAGAGAGAGGGCATTCGAGCAGAGGGACAGGCAGGGTTCAGGAGAGGTTTCTCTACTCTTGACCACATCTTGACTCTGCGGGCCATTATTGAGGAGGGCAGGTCGCATGGGCGACGGATTTATTGTAGCTTTGTGGACTTTCGCAAAGCATTTGATACAGTGCCCAGAGCCAGATTGATGAGGCGATTACAGGAGATGGGGGTACCCACAGAGCTCATATGGGGGATTATGGCTTTATATAGATCAGTTGCAGGACAGGTATGCACCCCAGAGGGGGTCTCTACTTTGGTTCACTCCACTATAGGAGTGAAGCAAGGTTGCCCGCTATCTCCTTCATTGTTTGGTATGTATGTGGATGAGGCTTCTAACTACATTGAGAGATTGGGGGACAGAGGAGCCTAGCTAGCAGGTACATGGATCCCACTATTGTTATATGCTGATGATATTGTGTTGATCTCTGACTCCCCTGTGGGTATGCAGCGTCATCTGGATGCTTTACATGAGTTTGCACATGATAGTGGATTGTCTGTCAACCTTGGCAAAACCAAGGTTATGGTGTTTAACACCACGCCACAGTGGGTTAGGCGATCAGCTTCCACATTTGCATATGGGCAGGAGATTGTGGAGTATACAGATGCATATACATATCTTGGGGTAGTATTCAGTGGGCCAGTGTTTTCGATGAGGAGAGCAGCAGAGACTAGATTGACTAGAGCACATGCAGCCCTAGGTGGTTTGGAGAGGATGTGTTCGCAAGTTCAGTTTCAGGAACCTCGAACGAAACTTTGGCTTTTTGACACTCTAGTGACATCAGCTATGCTTTATGGAGTGCAAATATGGGGACCTTCAGTGGGCCATCACAGTGCAGGCAGGTGGAGAGGTATGGAGAGGCCTTTGGTATCTATGATTGCTAGGATTATTAGAGCCAAGGCCGTGGTACCTCATGAGATTATTTGAGCAGAGCTGGCGGCTGCCCCTCTGGTGATTGAGGCTCTTACGAGATCAGTCTCCTACATACATGGCTTGTGGGATCTCCCCCGAGACAGATATGCACGCCTCGCCCTGGAGTCCTCCCGACAGTTAGCTTTACAGGGAGACACGGCTTGTTGGTAACATCTTGGTTCCAGGCACATGGTTTTAGCATGGACAGATTGCCTCCCTTCCAGTATTCTCTGGAGGCACCCTCTCTCACTCTCACACGGACAGAGATTACCAGACTCATCCGTCAGGATTTAGTTCAGCTGGACATTAGGAGGACATGGATACAGCCGACTGAGGAGCTGGGCACGAAGATGGCTTTCTACAGAGAGCATTTTCTTCAGCTCACAGCAGATGGTTTTGTGATCAGACCTAGTTACATGGATGTACACTTGTCTCATGCAGTACGATGTGCTATTGGTCAGATTCGCACATCCTCACACCAGCTTGAGATTGAGATTGGCCGATATAGAGGTATATCAGCTGAGGCCAGGATATGCCGAGTATGCCATGGGGAGCCAGAGACAGAGCTGCATTATATATACCATTGTACTGCATATTATGAGATACGTGGTCATTTCCACTGTTTATTCAGAGAGGGTTTTGGACCACTTTCCAGAGTCATGGGGTACCAGGACCAGAGGTGTTTGGGATTGTTCTTGCTTGAGCTGCGGAGACATAGAGATAGCCTGCTTAGGCGCACAGAGAGCCAGACTCAGAGGCACATTACAGACTTCTTCAGTCCAGCCATCACTGCGCCAGATTGACCACAGCAGCAGCAGGACATGGATACCGCCCACACCAGAGGTACACTAATTGATCGTGCGATTGAGCTTGGGTGGTCCAGACGCCCACGACTACGGAGGAGGGCATCCCAGCATAGATGGAGGTTGCAGCGGCGGATTCGGATTATTCTTGCGAGGCATGCGAGACACCCAGTCAGGGTGCTGAACACAGAGGATATTGAGGAGATCCGCCAGCGTCCGATGCGGCACATATTATGAGATGGAGGCACATCCATAGTGTACCCCTCCGTCCCACATGATATTGTATCCCCTCACTATATTCCACTCACCTCCATAGCGTACCCCCCCCCCCCCCCCACCATATTCACACCCTATAAGGGTTTCTGATTACCTTCCATTTCCAGTTTCATTTTCTAGGTGCCAGTAGTATCATCTTTATTTTTCATTTTGTGGGTTTTTTTATCCAGACATTGTATCAGATCCACCATGATGTAACTTTTGGTCTCATAGGTCATTATGGCCTTTTAAAGACGTTAATATAACATTTCATTTCATTTCATTTCATTTCTCTATCTTTGTCTCTTGGACAAGTGGTTGAATCTGTCACGGCATGCTCCGCTGGGCTTACAGTGGTATCAGAGCAGGATTTCTCTTGAAGAAACTTTCTTGGGGTGACAGAACCATGGCAAGAGTAGAGGGATACCAATGGCCTAATGAAGGGAACAATTATGAGGCCAATACAGGACTTCAAGATGGGAACCAAGACCATTTCTCATGAGACCACGGCCATGCCATCGGCAGAGTACAGAGATTTTCAGTAGTTCAGACAGTTTCTCCAAGATGAAGAAATCCTTGCTTGGAGAGCCAAGAAGGAACAGGACCATAGAAGAGCTCGGATGTTTGATATCATCAAGGATCAAGCCATCGAAGCCGAAGGAGTAGAAGCTGCTAAAGCTTATCTTTGGGCCAAAGAAGTCACTATTGCATAAGGATCCTTGGTGCTAGGCTTCATTATGGCTGAGTCTACTCTATATCTCTGGAGCTCTAACAGAACTCAATACACAGACCTTTGTATGAATGTATGCTGTGTGTGTGCGTGTGTGGGACATATATTGATAGCAAGTTCTACACCCACTATTGGGCATTGATGACGTTAGTGGGGATGTCGTAGTATCTAGTCCATACTATGCATGATGTAGTTGATGGTTTATTGTCTTGTGGATGACTACCATAAGGTTATAAATTGCACTTACTTATAAGGTGAATTTGGGCATGTTCCTGGATTCATCTAGGTATATATATATATATATATATATATATCGCAGAAGGATCTAGAGCTACCCGTTCCGCTCCTCGTGGAGGAGATAGGGAGGCTATTTCTATGCCTGCTTTCTCAGATGCAGCTTCTTCGGGACAGGTAAAGGAAAGAAAGGCGAAGGAGCCTACATTAACCGGCAAGATGGACTTCAAGCCTGGAGAGAAGAGCGTCAAGTTTGATCCTTTTTATGGAAAGCGGGATACACAAAAAGCGTTATCTTTTGTTAAACAATTTGATGCCGCTTTTGGAGGAGATGACTATTGCGAAAAGTCAAAGCTTCGAATGGTTCGTATGCATTTGAAGGATGCTGCCTTGAATTGGTGGCTTAAAGTGGTACAGGAAGGGACCGAGCCGAAGACATGGACCGACTTCAAGACTATGTTCAACTTGAAGTTTCTACCCACAAACTTTAAAGCAAATGTGCAGAAAGAATGGGATGAGGTAAAACAGAAAGTTGGTGAGAATGTGGCATCTTTAGTAGTTTCTTTGAAGTTTACTTCATATACTCCCATTCCACCACTAATGGAGATGCGAAATTTGGTGAATGGATTGCAACGTAAACTTATTCAAGCAGTTTATATGGCTGGACTAGTTTATATGGCTGGACTGAAAACGTTAGAAGAAGCCCAAGACAAAGCTTTACAAGCTGAGGCCTTGTACATGCCTTGGATGGACAACAAGACAAAGAACGACAATTGGGATCCACCTCAAAGGAAGAAGTTTAAAGATCGATCCCCATCAAGAGCTGAGTCTCAAAAGAAGAAGGATGGGAGTCAGAGTCACAAGGGATAGGGGGCGGGAACGGGAATGGGGGAGGGAACGACACTTAAAAAATACTTTAAGTGTCCTAGATAACTATATTGGATTTCATAGTCGGGCAATCAATGTGACCAAATGGTGCAGATGACGATTGATGAACTTTTGGGCGGTCTTAGTGACCAGATGGCCTTGAGGATAGTCTGAGCGGTTTCCCTTGGGAGCCACATAGCTCAGCACGGTTTCTGATGAAACCAGAGTCCAGACAGGACAATCCATGAACAGGAGAATCATTACTTGTGCACTGCATACTGATGTATGTTTGGATTTCTTTGACTTTGTGTGTTGTTTTTGATGTGTGGACAATGCTTGGATTTATGGCATGTGATAGTCCACTGGGCTCCAGACTATCTGGCTAGTACTTGGAGTACCCAGTAGACGCGAATGATGCATACTTGTTTGTTGACTAGCTTGTGTCTAGTTTTTGCAGAAGGTAAGTATGCATTTATTAAATCTAACACGTGACAAGCCATGAATATGTACCATCAATGTCACGATTGTGACTAACTCTCTTAATCTCTCCTTAATTACTTCTTAATCTCTTATTAACTGAAAGGACACCTGTGAAGGGTCACACCCTTACACATGGGTCACTATCAAAGGACATGTCTATTCATTAGAAGACACACCCCTAAGTCCAAAATACATAACCATTGATTCAAGAGCCACACCCCTTCCCAGGGATGTGTCTCTTCACTTGTACCCTTTCGGCCTCTATTTAAGAAAGGCCTTTGTCTCAATGCAAACAACTCAGCTTTCCGCTCTCTAATTATCTTTAGTTCTTGTATTCAATTTTAATCATGTCTTAATAGACTAGGAAGTCCTCACAGTGGTATCAGAGCAAACAAGCTCCAACTTGTAGGATGCCCACATCCAAAAAAAAAAGAAAAAGAAAAAAAGAAGGGGAACCCATGGCAGCGACCAGCGCTAACTCACCAAAAAAAAAAAAAAACAGAAGGGAGAACCGACGGCCAGCAGACGAGCGCCACGCACAAGAGAAAAAAAGAAGAAGAAGAAGGAGAACCCACAGCCGTTTTCAGCCAGCGCCCGTCGCCACCTTGCACACACCGTCAGCATATCGGCCTGCCTGCCGCCTCTCTTCATCATATTCAGCCCTCTGAAATCGGTCTTTCATCGTTTGCGCAACAACATTCATTATGGCAACCTCCTTCATGTGTGATTTTTCCATTTTCCTGGGCATAAAAATATCACATAATGTGGAGTATTAGAATATCAAAAACCCGCCATTTCATTCTTTTGCGGGCCCTCCACTCATCCAGGGCCAATATCACTTTTTACGGGTTCAAGAGCACCTCTCAGATCACGTGGACACACATTACCCTCTTCTTCGACGGCATATGGCAGAGGAAACCTATGATTTCAGTTATTTACAGGATACACCCTCTCAGTCCATAGTGTCCTCTCCTATCCGTGTTTCTCCACCGGTCTCAACCCCTGTTCCAGTGAGTGTGCCCCCCTTTTTCCAGCCCACTCATTACCGCATTCAGATAGCCACACTGACTTCTCACTTCTGAGAATTCGACGTGTGGGTGATCCGTGTTCGTACTTCTGCACAGGATCTGAATCATTACTATTTTATACTCAGGCGTCGTCCTTATCTGGGCGCTATCCTCCCCGAGTGTAGCATCATTTTTCATGAATATTGCACCTATTCTGAGGACATTTATCCATCTTCATTCACGGTGCGCCCCTCTATACCAGAATATACACCCTTGATACCAGTAGCTGCCCCTACCCCTGTACCTTCTTCACCAGTAGCAGACTCTTGTGCGAGTCCAATCCCAGAGGATTGCTCTTACTATATTGGATGGTCTATAGCCGCTTCACCAATACGTAGTCTCTCCTATCGGGATTTCCAGATGCCGCACCCTCGAGCCGATGGTTCTTACTAGAGCTCAGCGACGTTATCAACAGCAAAAACCCCCAGAGCCTCGTCACCCTGAGGTCTCTACATCAACATCTTCTCTCATGGCAAAACCTATTGACATACCAGCCCCTCCGGAATCGCAGCCAGCTTTACAGTAACTTCAGCAGCAGTTCCAACAGCAACTTCAGTAGCAGTTCCAATAGCAACTCCAGGAGTCTATGGCATCCTTGGCTTCGTAGATCCAGTAGCTCCACACGGATCGCCACTCCTACACGAGTTCCGTACCAGCAACAGATGTTTCAGCAACAGTACCAGCAGACGCAGACGTCATTCCGTCCGAGGTAGAAGGCAACGACCTTAAAACTCTTTATCATCTTTTACAAGCCAGTTAAACAAAGAAATTGGAAATTAAACTCCCTGACTCTTATGGTGGTCAGCGCAATAAGCGCATCTTAGACCAATGGCTCTACAAACTGCGGTTATACTTTGAAACCATGACCCTTTCTGATTCCAAAAAGGTGATTTTTTCGGTATCCCTCCTCAAAGACATTGCTTTATTGTGGTGGCAACGACGACAGCATGTCGGAAAATCGGTTACAATGTGGGAAAAATTCGAGCGGGTCCTCCGTAAGGAGTTCATACCTGCCAATGCCGATTTGTAAGCCCGTACTCGCTTACGCCATTTGGACCAAACTGGTTCCTTGGCCTCTTATATCTCCTAGTTCACCAACTTGATACTGGAGATTGACTCTTTGTCCCCAGCGGACGAACTTCATGCCTTCGTTGAAGGTCTTAATCCCACACGGCGTGCCGATGTTCAGAAATATAACCCTGTCGATCTTGCCGATGCCATACGATACACCGAGCGTGTTGTAGACATTAATTCTCGAAATTCGGCCTCTTCCGGTCAAGCTAATGCCTTTTAGAAAGCCAATGGACCTCATATGAACCGAGATAGTCGCAGAGAATCTTCTGGCACTTCTACCTCCCGGCTTAATCCCCAATGGAATAATTCTCAACACCCTCGCCGATCAGAAGGATCGTTCTCTTTTCGGTCCCGACGTTCTCAATCCTTCCAACCACGCAATTCGGATCGTGGACGGGACCAAGGACGTGACCAATCTCGCAACCCTTGTTCTTCCAATGTTCCTTCTGGACGGGATCAATAAAAGACAAGATTGTGCATAATTTATAATGGACTTCATCGTTGGTTTGAGTGCCCCAAAAGACCAACCCATCGATAGAATTCTAATGCTGAACCCTCCACTTCCGAGGAGAAACCCCTAGTTGTCGACAAAGAAAAGCGTGCAGTTAATCACCATGCTATTGCACATGCTTCAGTGATTACTGCTATTGCCACAGCACAAGCTGTCTCTTCACCGTTGCCCCAGCGGTTTACTCAGGTTTTGGTTCTTCAAGGTTCTATTTCCAATCACCCTATTCAGGTGCTCATTGACAGTGGGTGTTCTCATAACTTTGTGGAAACCACCTTGACTCAGAGATTGAAGATTCGGACTTCTCCAAGTGCCGTTGTTTATGAGGTAGAGCTTGCCGATGGTTCCACATCCTTGTGTAACACCGTTGCCAAACACCTCTCCTTCCGAATTCAGCACTATCGTGACAAATTGGATTTCCAAGTCATGAATTTGGCACATTATGATATGATCCTTGGTCAAGAATGGTTGTATCAATATGATCCCCTGATCAGTTTCCGGAACCATTCCATACAATTTGCTCAAAATGATATGCTTATGGCACTCGAAGGAATCAGAGACCAACCTTCTACACCAACCCTTTCAGCCCTTAAAGTGAAACGGTGGGTTCGCAAGAGTGATTGTATTTTAATGGTCTATTCAGCCAACGATCCTCCCGAGGACATAGATACAAAGGTGATGTACCTCAGGCAACCTTTCTTTGCTCCATACTTGGATCTTTTTCCTTAGGAGCTTTCTGCGGTTCTCCCACCTCGGTGGCCAGTCGACCATGCTATTGATATCCTTCCTGGCAGTGCTCCACCTACTTGTGCTCCATATCAAGTTTCTTTTATGGAATCTCAGGAGATACAGCGACAACTTACTGATTTTTTGGAGAAAGGACATATTCGACCAAGCAAAAGCCCTTTTGGAGCTCTAGTACTTTTGGTGAAAAAGAAGGATAAGTCTATGCGCCTTTGTATCGACTATCGTACCCTTAATAAGTTGACTATCAAGAATAAGTATCCTCTTCCGCGCATTGATGAATTGTTTGATCAATTGCTCCATGCAAAAGTCTTCTCAAAATTGATCTTAAGTCTGGATATCATCAGATTGGCATTTGCGAAGGTGATGAATATAAGACAGCTTTTCACACAAAATATGGTCATTACGAGTACCTGGTCATGCCATTCGGGTTAACCAATGCCCCTGCAACATTTATGAGTCTGATGAATGATCTTCCATGGAGCACTGAGCAACATGGTCTTTCATTTGCATAAACAAATGAAAGACCAGCCCCAAAGTTGACCCTCCATGTCTGTAAGTCGGAGAAGGACATACACGGGCTTAAGTGCAACTGAAAGGCTATGAACTTGCTGGCAAAAATCATCATCCAGGATCCACCTCTGCAAGTATTTTGTACGCTCATCCTCTGAATGATGCATCTATCGCCACCTTGGATCCACAACTGTTGATGATAGTGAATCTCTTATCTTGTAGAGCCTATCCAAGACCAAGAATATGTAGGCAAACCTGGTCTTGGAGGGTCTCACCATATCCAAAGGGCTATGGCTCCGAAAGATGGCAAGAGCCTGATGCTTCTTGCGGAAGAAGGTGGTGATCTTTACAGCATCTGCAACAATGGGCTACACCCAAACAAGCTTCCCAATGTCTTCCATAAGTAAATAAAGACAATGGGCAGCACATGGAGTCCACACTATATGTGGAAACTCTGCCTCGACCATTTGACCCATTGCCTTGCAGTTAGAGGCGTTGTCGGTCACCACCTGCACAACATTGTCCTCCCCAACCTCAAGGATAGCCCGTCGAATGTGGCCATAAATGAACTCCCCTGTGATCCTGTCTCCTGCTCTCCCTGCATCCACGGCACGCAAGAAATAGGTAAGATGACACAAGGATATTGATTATGTGCCTCTTGCGAATGTCTGCCCACCCATCTGAAATAATAGTGCATCCAAACTCCTGCCAACCTGCTTTCACAGGAGTGAGCAGCAGATGGTACCTGATATGTCTATGATGTGGTACACAATGATGAATGATGAGGCAAAGCTATATATAGTCTGAGGGACTGCTGGTCGGCCAGCCTAAAGGCTGTCGGCTAGCAGCAAAGACACACAAAATCCAAAATAAAACCAATAAAGCCCAGTAAAATCTCCTTTTTAGGGCTAGGAAAAAATGCTGTTTTGACACACCCCCTCTCAGGCCAAAAAGGGGACCATGAGAGAAGATGATGGATGCCAGGGTCCCACACTGACACATTGGCAGAAGGAATGTATCCACTTCTGGAAACAAAATTTGATAAAGTCTGAGAGGGCGATCGTGATGGCAAAGGTGGTGAAGGTGATGTAGATGGGTTGATCGTCTCCCAAAGTAAGATCTTGAACGGGACTCTCCATTGAGTAAGAAGTCCCATTTCTTGTGTGGTGTGGATCAGAGTTTGGAGAATCAACTTCTGGTGAGAAGAATTGGTCCTTAGGGAGTGCGGGTAGACGATCCATGCTTTGTGCTCTCGAGGTCTTCAATCCCTTTGCTTCTATATGTATGTATGCATATGTATATAATTTTTCGAAACCTGCGGTTTTTTTAGCGACGTACAAAACCTTTCGAAAAAAAACCTTCGAATTGCAACAAGAAGGAAGACCCGTGGCATATTATTACAACAAGAAATTGAATGATGTAGAAAAAAATTATTCTATCTATGACAAAGAGTTGCTAGGGGTTGTCACAGTTTTGAAATAGTGGAAATCTTTTCTTTATGGAAGTGAATTTACTGTGAAGAAAGACCACCAAGCCTTGAAGTGGCTACAAACTATGCCAAGTGTCTAGTGGAGCGATAGAGAGCACCGGTGCCTGATAATGCTTGTGTTGATGCTCATGTGGCATGAGCAGGTGCCATCAACTCCTCATATAACGTGGCATATATGTCGCGCTCCTCTTGAGGAATCTGTGGGACATCTTTTACCTTCCCAATGTCGATTTTATTAACATTGACTTGGCAAGGCTCTATCGGATTGCCCAAGTGCTCAATTAGGCAAAGATTGCAATGACAATATACCAACCGCTCCAACTGAGCTGTAGACAACTTGTTCCTCTTCTTTGTATGGAAGAGGGTTCATGTGCTCCACAGAACAGGAACGGGAACAGAATGAAAGCCCCATCAGGGGAATGGGAATGGGCCATAGGGGGAACGAGAATGAGGGGAACGGTAAGGGGGAACGAGAGAGAAAGAGAGAGGGAAAAGTAAGTAGCCTTGCTGCCTTGCTGCCTTGCCTTGGAAAGTAGGAGTCGAAGTCTAAAGAGACTCGAGAGAAGAGGCCACTCGTGAATCAGAGCTGTGAAGTACGCACGCCGCACGGGCCTAGGAAGTATGCAGGCAGGCGACAATATGGTACGTCTTTCAAGGATATCCATAGGCGGCTCGCGACAACAGGTACACTCTCTCTCTCTCTTTTTTTTCTTGGCCAAACATAAAAAACGTTCCCCAAAGGGGGAACGGCATCTAGACGTTCCATGTGACCGTTCCCCCACGTTCCCTTGGCTGTTCCCATGCCAAATCATTCCCCCATGCACGTTCCACCTGGTTTAGGCATCTCAGCCTTGGGGGAACGCATTCCACCATTCCCAAGGGGTGGAAATGGCGTTCCCCTGCTACTATTGCTCTAGTTCCTCTCACAAGGACCCGAGTTGCAATCTTGTGAGAGGACGCGAATGGCAAGGCGTTTCTGTCATTAAAAGATGGAAACTTTGTAAGTATAATCATCATCGATCAATTTATTATGTACATGTTAAAACTTATAACCTGAAATAACAGTCTCGTCTTTTAGAGTTGTACTCACCAAGTGAGGGCTGCTGATCCCATACTTTTCCCACCATGAGACTGGCTACAGCTGTCTCTCTCCCATGACAACAGTCTGTCTACCAAATGCATGGCTGGCATTCCGATACACTAGCCGCTCATTCTCCAAGCATCTCATGAGCTCCACGTCGCCTCTTGTCCATTTCTGAATGTAATCTTGCCATCTATCTTCCAACTCTTCATTAACATACTGTGCCTCACTCCGCTAGAGAGGGTGCAATATGTGGGCAACTGCGTGGATTAGTCTATGGAACCAATCCCACTGGTCGTTCCAAACTCGTCGAATGTCCTCAACTCTGAAAATTAGCCATGAATGATCAAAGCTCGTAGCTAAAGCCAGAAGGCAACTAGTTGGAAGTTCAAACTTGGCATATTGAGTACCTCTCATCTGTCAAGAGAGTGCATCGGTTAAGAGCCTCTCCAATCCGGTCCATGAACTTGTACAAGAGTCTAAGAGTGCTGCTCTTCATGTCAGTGATGCGAAGAAAACTGTAGATTGGCTGAAGAGCGCTCAACAAAGCCCCTGCCTCCTTCCACCAACCTTGTTGCATCACTTTACGTGCAAAAGTAACTGTGTTTGGGTGCTCATGCTTCTCCTAGCTCATCTACACTCGGCACACCACTATGCTTATGAGTCCATGTCGGACTCTCACTACTCTCTCAACCACAATGAACATATATGCAAATCTGGTTTGTGAGGGCTCCAGAAGCTCAAGCTCACTATTGGCACCATACATTCCCAAGACCTTGGGCCTCTTGGTAACAAACTTCACCAAGCTACGCGCAGTGTCAAAGATGTCAGCAATCCACCTAATCTTTGCAAGATCTTCAATGAGCAAGTCTAGGTATGGAATGCACATGGAGTCCATACAATCTGTGGGAACTCATCCTCTAGCACCCATCCAATAGAGACAGTTGCTACCATTGTCAATGACCACTTTCACTATATTTTGTGGGCCTATCTCCATGATAGCCTCTCGGAGGTGTGACCATATAAACTCTCCTATCACCACTGTCCCATGCATAGATGCATCAATGGCACGCAAAAACAGTGTCCTTGCAAGAGGACACCAAAACATTGTACACATTCCTCTTGCGTATATTTGACCACCCATCACATAACAATGTGCAACAATACATGGTTCAAGTGGTTTTAATGGCTCCATCTCCACCTCCACTGCTTGTTGCTCTCTTCTGAGCTCTTTAGTGCACAAGGTCTCATTGGAGGGGCCCTCCCACTCACATCCAATGTGGCTGATCACCCTCATGGCCTTTTTCAATCGTGGGGTGCGTACCATGTGAAAAGACAAAGCGAATTGGATGAAACACCTAGTGAGTTTCCTTGTTGCATCATTAATTGCTTGCTTTTGCATGCTTGCTCTCTTTAGAGAGGCTCTAGGTCCTGCAGGCAAAGGGCTTCGTGTTGTTGTGGGAGTGGAACTACCAGCACCCTCGAATCCTACTTGGTTTTGTGCATCTTCCTCTGAACCCAACCGTGTTCTCTTTAATGCATCACCTGTATCCTCAGTAGCCTAAATATCCTCAAGCAGAGGCCCACAACCACGCCCTACCAATCGTTGTCTTTTCTATTCTTGTAGCTTGGCTTTGATGTTTGCATGCACCAATGCCTTCCGTGGTTAAACCTGTGAAATGTGCCTTAACACGGATTATGGATCCTCTTGAGCAAACCCCACGAAAATTACATTTCCACTTTTGGGTGCCTGAACCACCATATCTTGATATAGGAGTGACATGGGCCCACATGGCATCCCTATTGCGAGGCATCTTGACAAAGACAGGGCAAGATTGGCACCTTGGCATGAAAACCCCCAAGTTTCAAAATCTGTATTTTTTTGGCAAAATCGAAGAAAAAAGGCACAAATAAGCACAACCAACTTGAGAGATGGCGGGCACAGAACTTGAGAAGTGCGGGAGGAGTTGGAAGGGGCTGATTTTAACAACATAGGATCTCCTTCAAACGTTTTCACAGGCGCAAGTAGGCGTTTTTTTCTTCTTCTTCTTCTTCGAAAAACGAGCTCATTGGATAAAAAACGCCTAAATCGTATAGCTCCCAGTGGACTTGAATGAAACGCATTTCATTTGTATGAAATGTTTCGTTTCAAACAAATGAAACGCGTTTCATTTGTATGAAATGTTTCGTTTCAAAGAAACTGAATGAAACATGTTTCATCGCAGCTATGCCTTGCACTTTTGTACAGAAAAGTCCACATGGCATCTGAGTGTGGGATGCACATGACATTGCTTGCATAATTACTTGCATCACATGATACCACATTTGTGCACCGACATGGGATGCTGTCATGGCATACTGACTAGTCGCATGACGTATTGGGTGTCAACTTGAAGCTTTTGGCGAGCGCTACTTAATGACACCATGTACATGAGAAGGTCACAGCCTGCTGTAGTACCATTGTGAAGAGCAGTAGTGGTTAGGCCATCTGAAAATTCAGGTGGGCATGCTGTACTGCCATTTCTTTGTTCGATTGCCTCAGGCCACCATAGTACTCTTAGGGCTTGTCGAAACTTACTGTCCCACACCCCTAATTCTTTTTGAATCCTAAAGAATCAAGGAATTATTTTAGTGGCATAAGTCAATTTGTCACAGCATTTGGATGCTCGTGATGTTAAGATCCTATGTTGCAGTTTGTCTCTCTGTTGCCATGATTGTGTGCTGGTATGCTCAAATTTTAACCTTATGGAGTCTGCATGACGGAAATGGTGATTGAAATTTATGCTGCTGATTCTTGCTAAGGGCACTGCATTTCTGAAAGCACTTGTTCTTCCAGGGCAATGATTCTAAGGAGTGGAAGCGTGTCTTACTAGATATCAGTAGATTTATGAAGGCAGATGCCCCTTGTCAAAATAGCAGGCCTTTACGATACAGTGTGCTGCTAGATCCACAACCAAATTCTTTCCCTCCTGTAGCAAGATTGGGGGGAGGCAAACCTCTGAATCTAAAGGATGTGATACTTGCGAGCTACTACCATAATGAGGTAAGGGTCAAGGAGTTCACTTTTATATATAAGCCATGGATCAGATACATGTTCCTGAATGGACTAGTTGGATCTTGGGAACCTTTCAACTGCAAGTCTTGGAATAAGAATGCATCTAAGTGGTGCCAACTTAACCCCCTTCTGTCGTTGTCTTATCACTTGCTCATATAGTTCATCTCTCTCCATCTGTCAAAAAATTCAGGTCAAGTTCTCGGAGCTCACACTGGATACTTTCAGATTCCTTCAATGTTTGGAATGGGAGCCAAGTGGGTCATTTTATCGATCAAGGGTTGTGGAATCGAATGGGACTATGCCTGGACATTCTGGACCTATGCGCTTGGATGACATAATGGATCAATCGCTGCCTCCTAATCCTCATAAATATATCTTGTATCGGCCTAGCGTTTTGCAGCTCTTACATGTATGTATATGTTTTTTGAGTTTTTTTAAAGAATGTATTTTCACTTGTACACCAAATGGCCTGCATAACCACTGACTCATTCATAGATATTTGGTAACAGGTGATGGCAACAACATGTGAAGAGCTTCCAGCAGACAGCATCATTTTGTTGTATTTGTCAGCTTTGGGTAAGGAGTCTATGGCACAAGTTTTTGTACTGTTGTAGATGTGGTGTTCTAAGGTTTTGATCATGAACTTTTCCTTGTTTCTACCAACAAGCAGGAAAGGCAGCACAGAGTGGGACAAGTCGAGTCCCTTTACTTACATCTACTGCAGCATCCGTATCTACAGCATCTTCAGGATCAGATATAGCTCTTCCACATGTGCCTCGGACCAGCGATACAGCATCTTCATTAGACCATGGTGGAAGAGGCCAGGAGGTGACATTAGAGACAAATGAGATATCTCCATCAAGCTCTCCTGATCATGTTTCCTCTACTAGTGGCGAAACAATGAGCACTGATCCAAGCAGTCATGACACAGGCCTTTGGTTTGGTTCACGTGGAAGCACAGGTGAAATGTTTTTCATAGTAAAACGTGTACGTGTGTTGTGTTTGTGGATGAACGTAGATGCAAGCAGTTGTTTGGTTTGGTTCATGTGGAAAGGTGAAACTTTTCCTAGTGGAACCTCTCTCTCTCTCTCTCTCTCTCTCTCTCTCTCTCTCTCTCTCTCCTCAACATCACTAGAGTGGAGCTCGCTAGAGAGGTTGCTGGCTATGTGCTTGCTCTTTACACAGATGCCTCTTTTGGTTGTTTACAGAGGGTCCACACAACAGCTCCCATGGTTGGCTTTGTCTTAATTTATGCATTTTGTTTCATAGGGAATAAACAATTGTTGGTATGCCAAAGTATCGAGATGGATGACAACACACAACCACCATTTTAGTACCAAGGGCAGCTACATGTACTACACAACCGAGAATTGCATAGATTTATAGAGATGACATCTGGCAGATAGACCTTCATAAGACATGGATACAGTCAGAAACCCCACCCTTGTGGACGAGCCTAGGCCCTATACCAAGATCAGTTCATTATGCGTACGGCAGATAGGTTCATTAAGATCCCAAGATACTTGGGAACTCACATGTGACATGCACTCCGGATTTCCATGGGTCAAATTAGAGTGTCATCACACAGGATCCACATTGAATCTGGGAGAGAGAAGGCAGTCACTTGAGAGTAGCAAGAGCTTTGAGTATGCCAGGTTTGTGATATGCATGAGGTTGATACTGTGTAGCACACTGTCCTTTTCTGGCAATGCTATGAAATCGGCACTGCCTTTGTAGAGGGGTTTGGTCCTCTCCGATTGGACTGGTCATGGAATATGAGGATCAAAGAAATGTGGCATTACTCTTCCATGAGATACAAAAGCTTTTAGATAGACTTATGACAGGTTAGAGAGGACAAGGAAACAATAGCCAGTGCTTACATCATTCTTCCAGAACGTTGGCAAGTGCTGAGCTAGGAGGCATATGTGGAGGAGGAGAAACAGCCACACTTGACAAGACTTGAGAGACCCCCACCTCATCAGTGTTGGGTATGGGGGGAGAAGCTTGCACACAGACACACACACACACACAGCTGCAAGAGAGAGAAAACGAGTGAAGCTCAAGAGTGCTGAAAAAGATGTACTCAATAATAATAATAAAAGTACTATGTGAGTACATGAAGTAGCCTAGAGCAAAGTGCCCAACACACATAAGTGTGTTCACACGGGGAAAAAACCTGTGTCCAGTCACAGGGAAAAAGTCCCCGTGTGAGTAAGCTGTGTTCACACGTGAACTAGCCAGGAGTGGTCATGACCAACAAACCCCTCTCAAGTGAATGGTGTGAAGGAGGCAGGGTGCAGCAGACTACCCTGGTAGAGGTTGTAAGCCCAAAGCTTTGCGGAAAGCTTCAAACTTTTCCCTTGAAAGAGGCTTTGTAAACCCATCTGCTATATTGGCATGTGTAGACACATAAGCCAAGTCAATCTCTCTTGCATGGAGCCTTTCCCTGACATAATGATAGTGAACCTCAATATGCTTTGTGCGGGCATGAAATACTGGGTTTCATGCAATTGCCAAAGCACTCTGACTGCCAGTGTAAATGGTAATAGGGGACTGTTGTCCAAAACCAAGATCGGCTAAAAGGCGTCGTAGCCAAACACATTCCACAGTAGCTGTAAAGGTTGCCCTGTATTCAGCTTCACAGCTAGAAGTGGCCACTGTAGGCTGCTTCTTACTGAGCCATCAGATGCATGAGTCACCAAGAAGAAAACAGTTACCACTGGTCGACACTCGTGTGTCATAGCAACCTGCCCAATCACTGTTTGTAAATGCAAGCAAGCCTAGTGTAGAAGAGCTGCCATAAAACAAGGCAAAGTTTGTAGTGCCTTTAAGATAGCGAAAGACACGCTTACACACTTGCCAATGCATAGTGCTCGGACAATGCATGAATGTGCTCAATTGAGAAACTACATGTTGTATGTCCAAACGAGTAGAGCATAAATAGATAAGGCATCCCACAGCTTGCTGATAGGTGGCAACATCAAAAGGCTCACCAGCATGCTCAAGTGACAATTTTAAACTTGGTTACATAGGAGTAGAAACAGGTTAAACTTGGTTACATAGGAGTAGAACAGGTTTACAATCTGTCATGTGAAAATGCTCAAGGAGGTGTTCGACATATCTGCACTGAGATAACATGATACCCCCCTCAAAAGGTATAAACTGTATGCCCAAATAGTAATGTAAATGCCCCATGTCTGTGACATTAAATGCATGCTGTAAATCAGCCTTAAAAGCTGAAATATCACCCTCTTATCCATATCCCTTCTATGAGTCCCTCCTATGAGTCCTCCAGGGCATCCATATCCCTTCTATGAGTCCTCTAGGGCATCTATGAGTTCTCTAGGGCATCCATATCCCTCCTATGAGTCCTCTAGGGCATCCATATCCCTCCTGAGTCCTCTAGGGCATCCCAATGGCAGCATATCCCTCCTATGAGTCCTCTAGGGCATCCATAGCCTTCCCATGAGTCCTCTAGGGCATCCATATGAGTCCTCTAGGACATCCATCCTATGAGTCCTCTAGGGCATCCCAATGCCACTGACGAGCATGTCATCCACATAAAGAATGAGGATGAGAATATTGTTCCCAATGTGGCGAACATAAAGTGTACCTTCAGCTGAACTATACTGAAACCTTTTGGCAGTTAAGTATGCATGAATTTTGTGATACCAAGCACGAGGAGCCTGTTTGAGACCATATAGTGCTTTATGTAAACGTCATGCTTTTCTTTCTGCACCTTTTTGAACAAAGCCAGGAGGCTGAGATACATAAACTTCCTCCTTCAAATCACCATTCAAGAAGGTAGTTTTGACATCCAATTGATGTACATGCCATTGGTTGTGGGCAGCCAATGCAATAACAGTACGTATGGTAGTTATACGTGAAGTGGGAGCAAAGGTCTCCTCATAGTTAATGCCCTCACGTTGGGCATACCCTTTGGCGACCAAGCGAGCCTTATGGCGATCAACTGAGCCATCAGGCTTACGCTTAAGTTTGAAAACCGATTTTGTGCCATTAGCACGCTTGCCTGGAGGCAAGTCACATAACTCCCAAGTACCATTTTGTCAATGGAGTCCAACTCCGAATGCATGGCTGCCACCCAATGGTCATCCTCCAATGCATCAACATGAGAAATGGGTTCCTCATTACAAGCGGTGGCAACAAGAGCTGTATCCACATAATGTGAAGATGCATGACGAGAAGCAGCAAACACGAGTACGACCTGGCATAAATGTAGACAGTTTGCTGTCACGCAAAGTCTCAACCAGCTATCTAGGAACAGTTTTTGACTTCCTAGTATCTGCATCTTCCTCTGCCAATGCATCACCCAAGGAATCCTAATCAATTTGAGGATCAATTCGGGGCAAGTTCAGTTGCTGATTTTGTTGATTTTCAGTAGGCATAGGTGGCTGTAAATAAGCTGAAACTGGCTCTACATTATCCACATTGGAATTGAATAAAGGCAACAAAGCATCTTCTGGCCCAATAGATGGCTGTCTGGTACACGAGACAAGTGGTTGAGATGCATATTCATCAAAGATAACATCTCTTGACACAATGATCTTGCCTGTATTAGGCACATAGAGTCTGTATCTATTACTCTCAGTACTATAACCAATGAAAATGCATTTGATTGCCTCTGCATCAAGCTTATGTCTTTGTTGTGTGGGCATATGCATATATGCCAAACACCTAAAGACTCTTATATGAGTCACCACTGGAATCCTGCCATTCCATGCCTCATAGACAATCATAGGCTTTAATGGGGCAACGGTTAAGCACATAATTGGCACACATAACCGCCTCAAGCCAAAACTTTCTGGGCAGATCCTTGCTCTTGAGCATGCAACGTGCCATCTCCATAAGTGTACGATTACGTCTCTTTGCAACTCCATTTTGCTGAGGAGTATAGGGGTTAGTACATTGATGGGAAATATCATGTTGCTGCATGTAAGTTGTGAACTCATTTGACAAATATTCCCCCTCCCCCCCACTCTGTACGCAATGTGACAAGCTTGTGTCCACAAGCATTTTCAGCCATGGGACGGAAGTCTCTGAAAGCTGCAAAGGCACCTGACTTCATTTTTAAACCATACACCCAACAAAACCGAGTGTAGTCATCAATGAACGTGATGAAGTACAAGTGTCCTCCAGAAGATGGAGCCCTCATGGGGCCACAAAGATCACTATGGATGAGCTGTAATGGACGGACAGCCCTCATAGCACCATCTTTAAGAAAGGAATTCCTGTGCATTTTTCCAAGGATGAATCCCTCACATACAGAGCCACCATACCTTGTTTCTGCAAGCGTACAAGAGATGGGAAATTCAAGTGGCCAAACTGAGCATGCCATAACTCAGTGTCACTCAACACGCGGGAGGTGGATGCAAGCATAGTATCATGAGAATAAGTACTCCTGTCATACATATCAAGCTTATACAAGCCATTGCATTATGTCCCAGAAAGCATAAGAGAAGCTGAATCTCTGCTGTCATACACTGAGCAACAATGGTGAGAAAACTGAACCGTAAACCCATATAATGCAAGGGTTGAAACAGAAATGAGATTCTTCTTAATGCTTGGTACATATAAAGTGTCACAAAGAGTAAAACTATCCCCATTACGTGTTGTTAGCTCCACATTGCCAATGTCTTTGATGGAGTAAGAGGCATCATTGGCACACATAACTATGCCACCTGGAGGTGAATCCTGCAGATTGGCAAATAGATCTCTCCAAGAAGTGATGTGCTTAGAAGCACCACTATCAAAGTACCGATCTCCAGCTGAGATAGACATACAAGAAGCAGGCAAACTGCATGTAACCACTAATGCATATACCTCGTGAGCAAAGTTAGCCTCTTCTTTAGTGTCCACAGTAGCAACCAAACCTTGCTGCTGCTTTTTCTTTTCACTCTCAATGCGCTGCGTACATTCTTCAATAAGATGGCCAGGTTTTTTGCAATAGTTGCATCTCTTCTTTTTCTTGGTTTCACCCTCTTTAGACGAGGTAGAATCTGAATGGGCATGTGGTTTGCCCTTAGGCTTACCACTAGATGTAGCCCCAAATTTACCTTTGTTTCGATCAAAGGCACCAAATGCCTGATCAGCAGAAAGCATAGTGGTCCTATTAGAACAAGACTGCTCCTCCTGCAATAAGAGAGTCACCAATTCATCAAAGGTATACAAGTTTGGATTACCCTTCATGAGTAGACAAAGAGTAGTAGCAAAACCTTGATAGGATTCTGGCAAACCCTGAAGCATTGTAGATTTAAGTGAACCATCTGGAATGACCTCATCAATGTTGGTGAGCTGCTTTCGCAAATCCTTGATGCGGGTAAGGAACTTGTCCATTGAATCACCCTCATCCATATGCTCAGACTCAATCTTCTTACGAAGATACGCAACACGAGCCTCATTGCGAACCTGATACAAAAGAAGCAAGTACATCCCATGCACCCTTAGCAGAAGTGCATGAACGAATGTCCGGTATAACCTGCGTTTTGCATGAAAGGGCAATCAAAGCATGTGCTTGAGCATCCTTGGCATCCCATCTGAGCTGTTATGGAGTGGGTGGCAAAGTTGTAGAAGATGTAGCACCACTTGAAGATACATCATTACCTGCATCAATGGTTCTTGAAGTACTTGCTGCTCGTGCAGGATCAATAGGCCTGACATCAGCCCCTGATACATAAACCCACAAATTCTTTGCAACAAGTACATGGTTCATCATGTATGCCCACATAGGATCGTTGGTGCCATCCAACTTATCCTCAATGGAGAGCATTCCAAATAAATCACTAGTGTTCCTAGACATGGTTGTCACAAGTGTGTACACACAAGTAGTAATGTTGTAACACCCAAAAATTTGGGGGAAATGTTTGGGGGAAATGCCCCAATGTCAACTGAATCTGCTTGGAACACCCAAAATGCCTGCAAATGTCTATAAAAGACCTGCAAATGTTGTCATTTTTTGCAAAATCCCCAAATTTCAAGTGTAATTACGCACCGAATTGGGCAAAATCATTGTCAATGTATACCAATGTTGCAATTTTGAGCTCAATGGTGAAAAGCCCCAAAATTAATGCAGTGCATTTGCTAGTTTCTAGTAATTTCTGAGTATTTGAAAAAAAAAATGCAGAAATATCAATGTTGTGGAGCAGCTTCAGTCGGGTAGGTACAGTAGTGCGCACGATTTGTACTGCAGGTATAGTCGCTTCAGTCGATTGGGCGCACAGGTCAGCAGGCGACTGTGTAGATGCCGCACAGCAGCTGCGTAGGACAACATGTATAGTAGTACAGTCGTTGACGGCGGCTTGGCAGGTACAACAGTACACATGTAAGGCAGTTGGGCAAGTACAGTTGGTGCAATGCACAGTGTACGGGGCAGCGGCGGTCGGCGGTGCAGTATGGGCAGGTACACAAGGCGGCGCAGTATGGCGGTGACCTGTACGGGCAGTGCCTTCAGGCGAGCTCTAGGCAAGGAGCAGAGGGCAGTAGGGGAAACCCTAACCCTATCTGACAGGCTCTGATACCAATGTTGGGTATGGGGAGAGAAGCCTGCACACAGACACACACAGAGCTGCAAGAGAGAAAACGAGTGAAGCTCAAGAGTGCTGGAAAAGATGTACTCAATAATAGTAATGAAAGTACTATGTGAGTACATGAAGTAGCCTAGGGCAAAGTGCCCAACACACGTAAGTGTGTTCACATGGGGAAAAAAACCTGTGTCCAGTCTTAGGGAAAAAGTGCTCGTGAGTAAGCTGTGTTCACACCTGAACTAGCCGGGAGTGGTCATGACCAACAATCAGAACCTCCAGACAGCTAGTTGCCTCCAAGGATCCCAGGATCAAAGTCCACAAACCGATTATCATAAGGGACCCAAAGGACATGTTTCATAGGCATGCCGTGTTAGCAGTCATCTCCTGTCTGTATATTTACACCAAGGCCTCTGTTGTGGGTGTGCCCGCCCGATTTAGGTGTTTTCTCATTTTTCCCCACTCTCCATATTTTTCCCTAATTTTTCCCTATTTTTCCTCAGGTGTGGGAGGTTGTCCTGTGGCTCCAGGTTGATCCAGACACTGGCCGACTGCTGGTCTGAGTGTTCTGACATAGGCGGACTGCCCCTGCTGCTCCCCGACCCTCTCTGTATGCTGGCCGATTGATAGGTGCTGGCCGACTAATGGTGGAGCAGGTCGTGAGCTTTTTGGTTGCTGTCGGCTGCCCTTCTGTGCTGGCCTACTGGCTCGTAGGGGCCATATAAAATGGCCCCCAGCCCCCACACACATTGTATTCGGTATTCGGGATTTTCTTGTGTATATAGCAGAGTTACACGCCTCTCTCTCTGTCCATCTCTATGGCTGTGTTTTTTCTGCAGTGCACTTGCTCTTGTGTTTTCAGATCTTGTCTTCATCTCCGCTGTTTATTCTGACATGGTATCAGAGCTCTAGGCTCTTGGAAGATCTTGGGGAACTGTGTGAGCAAGAGGGGGGCTATTTTGTTGCTGATTGGTGGACTGTTTTGGACTGTTCGGGAAGAGGAGAAGCAAGAGGAAGGCGGGCTGATTTGCTGGACAGCCACTTGCAGGTTTAAGTTCTTCATTTTTCCCACCCACCCACCCTTTTCAGTTACACCCCCACAATGGCAGATTTACTTGAGATGGCTGAGAGGCATGTGAAGATCCCGACACTCCCCACGTTCCCAGTGGACCGTCAGTTGGACGGGAACAAGTATGACATATGGAATGTAATGATGGAATCTGTTTTGGAGTCTTACGACCTTGCTGATCCCATTGTTGTTGGGGTTCCACGGCCGGAGTTAGAGGAAGGGGAGTTACCCTCAATTCGGAAGGAATGTGAGGCACATGCACAGTTATGGAATCATGTCAATGCCAGGGTCCGTTCTTTCATTTTCCTCAACTGCACACCACAGGTAATCAATCATATCAAGCATATAATGCTGGCGAGAGGTATATGGCAACATTTGGCTTCTCTTTACAACAGGGTATCGCCCATGAAGAGGATCTCCTTGGAAGTATAGATGCGGGTGATGCAAAGTCGTCGACGATGCAGGAGCACATGAACGAGCTACAGGCTCTTCAGCTGGAAGTTCTCTAAGCTAGGAAAGAGATATCATCGGAGGATATGGCCATCACGTTGCTGTCACATTTGCCCTCTCAGTACTCAGCATTTTACTCTTCTTTGATTACCAGTGGTAGGCTCAGCACCATCACAATGGGAGGAGCTTGTGCCCATGGTCTTGGACCAGGAGGAAAGATTCACGAACCCTCCACAAGGCGGAGGTTCGGAGGCCTTATTTGTTAGCATATTCATCCCTAGTTTCTGCTCATTTATGGTGCCCATTTGGTCCCTTTTGCATGGCCCTTGCTTGTGGGCTGGCCACCCCTTTTTCTAGTATTTTTCTGGGATTTTTCCCAGCTTTTCTGGCATTTTCAAGTCGGCATGTCCAGCAGCTCCAGTTGGCTTGTTTTGCAGCTCCAGTCGGCCAGCTTACATCTACTATATATAGTGGGTGCTGGCCTCTCATTGTTCATTCAGTCTTGTACATATTTTGCTCCCTCACTTATGAGACTTGTAGTGTCTCTTGCTTGGGACTGTTTTGCTTCAGTATATTCAGCATAGTTTTCTCCATATCTCTCTCTCTCTCTTGCACTCTCTATTCAACACATTCTAGTGCCACTCTGCTTCCGCTCTGTGCACTCTTTCATGGTATCATTGCTCCCGGTTTAGCAACCTCTCTGCTGCCCCAGATTCAGCACTGTTTTCAGCACCTCCTTCTCTGCGTTTTCCTACAGATCTGCAGTTCTTTCTTGCTGCGTTTTCTGGACTGAACCTGCTGGTCCTTTTGCCTCTGTGTTTTCTCTCAGATCTGCAGCTTCCTTTGCTGCATTTTCTGGACTGAACCTGCTGGTTGTTGCGCCTTTCAGTTTGGCTTCATCAACACAGCCTTCTGGTAGTGTTTGACCAGTGTTTTCTGTTCCACGTGGAGTTTGGGACATAGGCAGCCTGTTTTCTTCAGGACAGCAGCTTCCTTTGCTGCGTTTTTCCTCTCCCGTGGGTTTGCTCCTTTGCAGAGGGGGTCTTTGGTGTTGCAGGCTTTGGTGGCACTCTTGGTACCTGTGGAGGACACTTCTTCTTCAGAGATTGTGTGTTTTCTTGAGGAGAGCCCAAGCTATTGTCTTTGTTGTTGCCTTTCCCTCTTGCACCCTCTTACAACATATTCCCTGGCCCTGTGTGGCTGCCTTTTCTCTCTATATCAAATCCGCATTTTTTGCTTCCCTCTTTTGGTGACCTCAAGGTTGGAGGTATAGTCGACAGAAGCTTCTGCGGTTTTTGCTACAGGAGGATTTTCGGGTGCTGTCTAGCCTCTTAGGGTTGCGCTTTGGTGGGAGGAAAGACCCTATATCAGCGTTTTCTGATTTGGACAGTTTAATCTTATGAGGGTTGGTCCTTTTGATTGGATCAATGATGACAACTTCAGATTTGGCTCCCGTACCACTCTCTTGTTATTTCCTTGATGAGGCAGACAAGTTGGATGGTGGTAACTTTCAGTCATGGAAGTTGCAGGTTACTTCTATTCTCAGGGAGTATGGTTTGATGGAGTTTCTCTCATACAAGAATCGGTGCTTGCCAGACCTTGCCTCTGCGGAGGATGTGTTGGTGGAGAAAGACTGACGGACAGATCTATAGCTTTCTCCTCCTGAATTGTTAGGATTCGGTTCTTCGACACTTCATCTATGCTCCTGATGATGCTTCTACTTTCTATGTGTGGTAGTTGCTTTGTGACCTGTATGGTGATGCCAGTGATCGGCAAATGCTTTTCGCTTCTGGGTGCTATGTAGTCGGTGATCTTATGGATACTTCTTTTGGAGATTTTCCTGTATCAAAGGATAGTGGGCCAGTTTTGCTCACTGGATTTGAGGAGCTTGTTTCTCCTGTTGCACTTATTAGACTTGTAGTGTCTCTTGCTTGGGACTGTTTTGCTTCAGTATATTCAGCATAGTTTTCTCCATATATCTCTCTCTCTTGCACTCTCTGTTCAGCACATTCTAGTGCCATTCTGCTTCTGCTCTGTGCACTCTTTCATTAACTGGCCAACGGTCGAAAGGCCGTACCAACAAGGGCAAAGGGAAGGCTTCATCGGAGAAGTCTTCTGAGAAGAAGTCCGACTCAGACCGCAAGAAACTGAAGGCAGAGAGGACATGTAATGATTGTGGTGAGAAAGGCCACTATTGGAGGCAGTGTCCCAAGCGCAGCATCGAGAAGGGTGGAGAATCCTCAGCAGCGATCGTGAAGACTGTTGGGGTAAAGGCGTTATGCCCACCCTTATAGTGTGTACAAGCCCATAAGTTATAGTACATAGTACACTTAGTACTTTTAATGTACTAAGTGCACTATGTGTACTAGTGCAATATACATGTGTGATAGGGGAGTCACACACTCATGCCTCATGAGTTGACTTATCCCCACAACTCTCTCTCTCTCTCTCTCTCCCTTGCTTCTCTGTGTATGTCTCCCACAAGTGAAACCCTAACTGTTTCTCCCCATCAACTGGTATCAGAGCTTTGGTCACCAGGTTCTCCTCCCTCTTCTGCTCTGCTGGCCGCCCCCCCTTTGTGCTGGTCGCCTGCTCTTGGGCCTTTTTGATTCCTGGTCGCCCTGCTGATTCCTGGTCGCCCTGCTCCTTGCAGCACAAAAGGGGCTGGCCAACCAGCTGCCCCAGCCAGCATACCAGGCTGCCCAGGACAACCCACGCAGCCAGCCCACGTGGCTGCCCAGGCTGCCCAACCATCAACTGGTCGTATGTAGCGCTGCTACTCGGTGAAGAGGCCAGAGGCGAAGGCAGCAGCCGTAGGCGAACATACGCTAGGCGAGCGAAGCGCTGGATCCAACGTGGCGAAGGCGCATCGTAGCGAACCCGGCGTCAACAAACGAAAACACGTCAGCGTTTTTTTTAAAAAGTTGGGCGCCGTGCGTCCGTGCGAAGGAGGGTTATTGCCTTTGCAACAAATTCCTTGTCTAAGGTTGAGTCACAGAGAATGCTGCGCAGTCCATTGACAAATCCATTATCAATCACTAGCTTCTTGTCATTCAGCAGCAGCAACATCAGCAAGAATTGCCCCCCTCTCCTGCAACAGCATCTGCAATCAAAAATCAGCACTCAAATCAGAATTGCCCCTCAAATTCAGCCCAAATTAGAGGTATTTTGCTTCAATTTCGAGAATTTTTATGTCCATTATTTGCAATTGAGCAGTACAGGTGCCAAATTGCTCAAATTTTGAGCAAAATTGGCAAAATTGGGTGACATTGGTCACAATCAGGATCAATTTGCAGGAAATTGGTCACAATCAGGATCAATTTGCAGGAAATTGGATGTCGAAATTTGGGGCTTTTGATGTAATTGTGCAATTAAGCACTCATACATGCTGTATGATGTGAAAAATCGCACATTTGGGCAAAATTGCAGCAAATTGCAGTGCAAATCAAGGGGCTTTTGTGCCGATTGAGTTGATTTGCATGCAGGCAATCTCAGTTGATGCTGTGGATAATGTGTTGATGCCTTACAAGCACTCAATGTGCCTGTAAATCAAGGGGCTTTCATTATTTGGATGTATATGTGGCCAGGGGGAAGCATCGTGAACACTCTGGATGCCTTCATGTGCGCCAATGTACCATGTATGATCAGAAATTGATCTTAAATCAAGGGGCTTTTCAAGTTTGTATGCTTGTTGAGCTTGGCAAAGCAGCAGGCAAGACATTTATGCCTTGAATCCTCAAAAATCAGCTTGCAGTCAAGGGGCTTTTGCCCAATTTCTGTTCGGGATTGTTTTATGCAGTGTTCGGGACTGTAAAAGTCTGATTTTCACTCATTTGGACAGCCAGGAGAGCATTTATTGCTATTGTACCTGCTGGTACAGATTTGGCACAGCTTTGTGCATGTTTTGGCATGGCTGTACACTGTTTTGAGTGACCAAAAGGTTCAATTTCAGTTGCTGTACTTGCCGGTACAGGTTTGGTACATCATTTGTAAGCACTTGGTACTGTTGTACAGTACTTGGAAGGGCAAAAGAGCACATTTAAGGTGCTGTCCAAAATCTGCAGCAACCAGATTTTGGTGTTTTCATCACATAAAGTGGGAGAAAAGTTGCATTTGTGCTTCCGCAGTGGGAGATAAAGCTTGGGAGAACAACTGTGAGCACTTTGTGTGCTTTTGGTGCAGTGTTTGCACATTTTGCAGGGAGTCAGGCATTGACAGGTTGCATATTGCTATGGCAACCACAGGTGAGAGCTCTTCATTGCTTCACATCAAGAAGCTTGAAGGCTCGCATAATTATGATATTTGGCAAACCCAGTGCTACAATGTGTTGCTCCAGAAAAAGCAGCACAAGCCTATCAAAGAAAGGGGTGTGATGCCCGCTTCTCTTACTGCTGAAGAGTGGGAAGATATGGATGAGCTGGCAAGATCTACTATCATGTTGTCTGTGTCAGACTCATTACTTTTCAGCATTCGTGAAGAGAAGACAGCTTGGGGAATGTGGCAGAGATTGCAGGACTTGTATGCCCAACAAAGTGCCTCAAGCAAAGTGTATTGGTTGAAGAAACTCATAGGTCTTCAGATGAAGGAAGGGGCGTCTATGACAGCCCATCTAAATGAGTTTAATGGTATTGTCAGCCAAGTCATTAATCAAAAGTTGGCCATGGATGATGAGTTCAAAGCCACTTTTTTGTTATGCACTTTGCCAGAGAGTTGGGACACATTTAGGACAGCCACTAGCAATTCGCATGCTATGCTATCATATGCAGATGTTGAGGGTGCTCTTCTTCAAGAAGAGATGAACAGGAAAAACAACTCTGTTGGAAAGTCCAATGCAATGAATGCACGTGGGAGATCCCAGCAAAGGGGGAAAAGCCAAGAAAGGGGAAGGAGCAAGTCTCGCTCCAAAAAGGATATGGAATGCCATTATTGTGGCAAGAAGGGACACATTAAAAAGCAATGCTGCAAATGGAAAAATGATCAAAAGGAAAAGGGAAAAGGCAAAGACAAAGAGAAAGATGAAGCCAAAGATGTAAAGCCAAAGGGCAAAAGTGGAGTCAAGATTGAAGAAATCAATGTGTCACATGCAGGTGGCAGTGAGGATGAGGTCCTATTTACTTCTTCACTTGATGTCCATTCACTTCTTACAGGTGGTCATGGTATGCACTCATGGATCATTGATTCAGGTGCCTCCTTTCATGTCACAGGTTGCAGAGACTTGTTTGTCAGGTATACTGCTGGCAATGAAGGAGTGGTTTATTTGGGTGATAACCATGCATGCAAGATTCTTGGCAGAGGTGATGTGAGGCTTGTGTTTTCAGATGGCTCACAGCTTATGCTCCATGATGTCAGGCATGTGCCTGAGATCAAGAAGAATCTGCTTTCTACTGGACAGCTTGATGATGCTGATTATGTTACCACATTTGGTAGTGGAAAGTGGAAAATTAGTAAGGGCTCACTGGTTGTTGCCAGAGGCTCTAAGGTGGACACTCTTTACTTCATGCATGCAGGTGTTTGTCACCATGCTAATGTAAATGCAACCGAGCTGCCGGAAATCTCTATGTGGCATAGCCGGTTGGGACATATGAGTGTCAAAGGAATGGAGCAATTGTCTCGTTTGGGTTACTTGCCTTCTCTAAAGTTTTCAAGTTTTCAGTTTTGTGAGCATTGTATATATGGTAGGCAACTACAGTGCCCCCACAAGAAAGCTCTTGGACAGAAAGATGCTCAGTTAGAGCTTGTGCATACAGATGTATGTGAGATGCCTCAGCTTTCTTTGGGAGGGGCAAAATACTTTGTGTCTTTTATTGATGATGCCACACGCAAGGTGTGGGTCTATCCTCTTCGTTTGAAGAGTGATACATTCTCAGTGTTTGAGAAGTTTGTTGCTCTTGTTGAGAATCAAACTGGCAAAACACTGAAGGCTTTGCGTTCCGACAATGGTGGAGAGTATATGTCCAAACAGTTTCAGGACTTTTGTGATGCTAAAGGCATCAAGAGGGAGCTCTCTACTCCTTATGATCCTCCACAAAACGGGACAGCAGAGAGGATGAACAGGACCATACAGGAGAAGGTCCGTTCTATGTTGTCACATGCTGCATTACCTCATGGTTTTTGGGCTGAAGCTGTTATGACAGCCGTTCACCTTATAAACAGGTCACCTAACACGAGGCTTGGTGGGAAAGTGCCAGAAGAAGTATGGACAGGGAAGCCTCTGTCATACAAGCACTTGAGAGTGTTTGGTTGCGTTGCGTACGTGCACATACGCAGGGAAATGCGCACCAAACTTGATCCTAAGTCTCACAAATGCATATTCCTAGGATATGGTGACAGAGGTGAAATGGGGTATAGACTTTGGGATCCCATGAATAGAAAGATCATACGCAGCAATGATGTCATTTTTGATGAAACATGCATGTATAAGGAGCCTGCAAGGCAACAGGAGCCTGGCAGAGTCATCTTTGATGAGGATGGACATCATGGACAACAACAAAGGGCTGTAAATTAGCCATTACAGCAGGAAAACCAGCCCTTAAATGGTGCTGAAAATGGTCCAAATGGACAGCCAGATATGGCAGAAGATATCCCTATGGATATACCACAGTTAGAAGAAATACCGGGCATGATTTTTCAGCCTTATGGCATGGAACAGGAGCCACCAATGGGTGATATGCAGGCTGGACAGCAACCTGCAAATGATGGTCATTGGGTACGGAGGTCCACAAGACCCTCCAGAGCCCCTGACAGGTTTGTTCCAGGGGTTGACTATTTGATGCTTACTGACTGTGGGGAGCCCTCATGTTATAAAGAGGCTTTACAGAGGGCAGACAAGGCTCTATGGGAGCGTGCCATGAAGTCAGAGATGGATTCTCTGCACAAAAATGGAACATGGAAGTTGGTGCCTTTGCCTGCAGGCAAGAAGGTTTTGCCATGCAAGTGGGTTTACAGGCTCAAAGTTGCACCAGATGCAAAGCCAAGATACAAAGCCAGGTTAGTGGCTAAGGGCTTCAAGCAGGAATATGTTGTGGACTTTGATGAGATCTTCTCTCCAGTGGTCAAAATGACCACACTTAGAGCTGTGTTAGCTTTGGTTGCACATGATGATCTGGACTTGATTCAGATGGATGTGAAGACTGCTTTTCTTCACGGTGATCTCCATGAGGAGATATATATGCAGCAGCCGGAGGGTTATGCAGTAAGTGGAAAGGAGAAGCTTGTATGCAAGCTGAAAAAGAGTCTTTATGGGCTCAAACAGGCACCAAGGGAATGGTATCATAAATTTGATACATTCATGAAATCACAGAAATTCAGGAGAAGTGACATAGATCACTGCTTGTACACCAAGAAGGCTTTGGATGGCAGTCTATTGATTCTCATTTTGTATGTTGATGATATGTTGATTGCCGGGAAATCTCGTAAAGAGATGGATGCCTTGAAGAAGAGGCTGCATGAAACCTTTGATATGAAGGATTTGGGTGATGCAAATCACATCTTGGGTATGCGGATACTTCGGGACAGAAATCAGCATGTGTTGTATTTGTCTCAGAAAAAATACATTGGCAAAGTCTTGCAGAGGTTCAATATGGATGGGGGGAAGAAGACTAGTACTCCTTTGCCTCCATATGTGAAACTCAGTGCTATGGACAGCCCACAGTCAGATAGAGACAGGGCTGATATGGCCAAGATTCCGTATGCTTCAGCTTGTGGCAGTCTCATGTATGCCATGGTTGCTACTAGGCCGGACATTGCATTTGCAGTGGGAGTGGTTTCTAGATACATGGCCAACCCTGGCAAGAAGCATTGGGAAGCAGTGAAAGGTGTCATGAGATACCTGAAGGGCACACAGGATTTGTGCATTTGCTTTGGCAAACAGGATGCATTAGTGCATGGTTACACGGATTCGGATTATGCCGGTCATCCAGATAACCGGAAGTCTACTACCGGTTATGTGTTTACATTCACAGGAGGTGCTGTGTCATGGATATCCAGGATGCAGAAGTGCACTGCCTTATCTACTACAGAGGCCGAGTATATTGCAGCCACAGAGGCTTGCAAGGAGGCATTATGGCTATCTCGGTTAGTGGTTGATTTGGGCTATACAGGGGATATTCCATTGTTGCATTGTGACAGTCAGAGTGCCATCCAGTTGGCAAAGAACCCTGTCTTTCATGCAAAGACGAAGCATGTGGATGTGAAGTATCACTTCATCAGAGAGGTGATAGAGAACAAGCAAATTCAGCTTGTTAAGATTCATACGGATGACAACCCGGCTGATCTGTTGACGAAGAGTTTGCCTCCGGAGCGGTTTGCTCATTGCAGACACTTAATGGGCATTGGATGAGGCCATTTTCAGCCTTGATATGGCCTTGTATATTATCATGTACATGCTGATTTTTTCTTTTCCTTTACTTAAGGGCACTTTGCCTTTAAGTGGGAGGTTGTTGGGGTAAAGGCGTTATGCCCACCCTTATAGTGTGTACAAGCCCATAAGTTATAGTACATAGTACACTTAGTACTTTTAATGTACTAAGTGCACTATGTGTACTAGTGCAATATACATGTGTGATAGGGGAGTCACTCACTCATGCCTCATGAGTTGACTTATCCCCACAACTCTCTCTCTCTCTCTCTCCCTTGCTTGTCTGTGTATGTCTCCCACAAGTGAAACCCTAACTGTTTCTCCCTATCAAAGACTCCAGCTTTTGTGCACCTGGAGGTAATGGACACCGATGTTTTTTTTTCTTCGTGTTGGGAGGAGGTTGGAGGACGCTCCGCTATGGATACTCGGGAGTGGATTCTAGACAGTGGTGCTTCTAGGCACATGACTCCTTCCCGTTCGGCTTTACAGGATCTCTGCAGGTATTCTGGTCACATTCTTACTGAGGATACATCCACTATCCCAGTTCACAGTGAGGGCAGGTTGGAGATAGTTCCCAATGGGAAAGGGGGGAAGCATTCCTCCCAAGTTTCATCTGTTGGCAGTGCATCAAGTTTGCAAGACTGGCATACGGGTGGAGTTTGATGAGCAATTTGTTGCTCTTGGGACAAAGCAACTGGCCAGGTTGTTTGGGAAGGCGGAGTGGAGAATGAAGTTTATAAACTTTCAACACTCTCCTCAGTTTTGTGATGAGTGGCAGTCTGGTAATGGCCACTTAAGTGTGGATACGCTGCAGGTGCAGGTTTTCCCGTACCAGATGGTGGATAGCTTGCCAGACGATGGCAGCAGTTGGCAAGAACTTTCCAGTACAGATGTTGGTAGTTCTTGTACTCGTTAGTCAGAGGAAACTTTACAGGTTACTTATGCTCTGATGTCTCGTAGCATTCGGGACAAAGAAACTCCTATAGATGAGGAAGTTCTTTCCACGGGGACCTATTGGAAGGCCAGGTAGGTGGTAGTTGATTACTTGCACAAGGAGGTGGATGTTGCACATTCTCTAGGCTTTTTGGTTCCAGATTCAGAGGGGGTGGTTTATAGGTTTTCGAAGGCCTTGAAAGTTGAGTGGTCTTCAGCAGGTTTCCAAGACTTGGCATCCCACCGTAACAGTTGCTGATCCTTGTGAGCAGTATGATGCCTCCTTGACTCGGAAGCAGAATGGTTCATTGATCTGGTTGCTGAATACCAGATTGGACGGGAGCTTCCTGATGAGGCTGTTGAGCTCATGTTTGCAGAGGACTCTTTGGGAGGTAGGATTGTGTATCTTGTGGTTTCTGCAGCATGCGAAGGATCTTGGACTCTTTTACACAGGAGGGGGGTTGATGCATGGAGTCAAGACTCCGCGGATGGAGTGACTCAGTTTGGGGAGGAGAGCCAAACACGAGGATCTTGACATCAGGCTACAGTTTTTCCCTTCGCTCAGGAGCAGTAAGAGGCAGCCAACTATTGCCTTGTTGTCGACAGAGGCAGAGTACCGGGCTGCTTGTGGTGCTGCTTGCGAGGGGGTGAGGTTGCAGAGGTTGCTTGGCAGGATTGGGTTTCCATTGGTGGAACCCACGGTCATCTAGAGGCATTTTGTTTGTGAAAAGATTGTTGTTGATGACATCTTGCTAGAGTTCTGTTCGACAGAGGACAGTGCGGTGGACCTCTTCACGAAGTCTCTATCTTAGGCTTTGCTCCGGTGGCACTCCAGCTCACTGGGGTTGGTTCCACATCCAGGAGCTGAGAGGGGGTGTTAGCAGTCATCTCCTGTCTGTATATTTACACCAAGGCCTCTGTTGTGGGTGTGCCCGCCCGATTTAGGTGTTTTCTCATTTTTCCCTATTCTCCATATTTTTTCCCTATTTTTCCTCAGGTGTGGGAGGCTGTCCTGTGGCTCCAGGCTGATCCAGACATTGGCCGACTGCTGGTCTGAGTGTTCTGACATAGGCTGACTGCCCTTGCTGCTCCCCGACCCTCTCTGTATGCTGGCCGACTGATAGGTGCTGGCCGACTGATGGTGGAGCAGGTCGTGAGCTTTTTGGTTGCTGTTGGCTGCCTTTTGTGCTGGCCGATTGGCTCGTAGGGGCCATATAAAATGGCCCCCAGCCCCCACACACATTGTATTTGGTATTCGGGATTTTCTTGTGTATATAGCAAAGTTACACGCCTCTCTCTCTCTCTCTCTCTCCATCTCTATTGCTGTGTTTTTTCTGCAGTTCACTTGCTCTTGTGTTTTCAGATCTTGTCTTCATCTCCGTTGCATATTCTGACATGCCGAGGTTCAGCACATGAAGCTCTCCAACTTGTGAGGAAACCCCTTCTTGGAGAACATCTCGTCCCACTGCCATGAAACTCAATGATGATTAGATTGATTGATCTCAGCCCTTCACCAAATACATTGCTTTTATAGCTTGAGGATCATCTACCTCATAGACTCGCATTTAATGCATACTTATCCACCCTATACGAGTGGGTTCACACATGCATACAAACGAACATTCATAGGGAGTGTTCACACAGATACACGCACGAGGCTCCGAATCCGGTCCCTCTCTGCTGGACCTTCCTTTCCTTGCATTTATGGTGTGTGGGCTGCCCGGGGCCGCTCACAATCTTGGTCAAACTTGCAGGGTTGTTAGATGCCAGTCATAAGGGCTGGAGCACCCTTATATAGGGGCTGGATGGCTGTGGAGATACTAGCCGACTGGTGCATGAGGTTGGCTGACCTGAAATTGGACCATAGTTGTCACGGTACGAAAATATGATACCGTACGGGAATTTTGGTATGATATGAAATTTTGGGATACTGTATGATAAAATACGTTTTTTTTAAAACACTTACAAACCATGGAGCTTCAAGCTTGAATGTGAGGAAAGGTTGGGGGGGGAGGGAGGAGTCTACAATGCTTGAGGAACCAGAACATGGAGATGTGTCTCTCCCAGTTGGATCTCCCAATTGTCTCCAAAAAAGATTCTACATGGGTAATGCGATACCAAAGGTCTCCCAGTGTAGCGTTTATGACTAAGGTACCATCCTTGCACAAATACAGGCAATGCATCTAGGGTGATAGGTTTAGGGACTCCTCTGTAGATCAAAATGGCCCTGTCCAAATCTTCTCCCTATTACATAACTTGAGGATCTGACTGTCTAGCCTACCTATACAAGGGATCTCCAAGTGGTGTAGCAAGATTCTCTCATCCTACCAATCAAGTGTACACTACCAGTCTACCTTGCCAAAATTTTTAGGTCTCTCAACAACCCCATCCATATGGAATATTGAGTGGACACGAAAGTTGTGAAGTATTGCGGGCATTTGGGATCTTCGTTGGGGAGGATTTATATATTTTTTGAGCATTTGGAATTTTTCTCTCAAGGTGGGGGGGGGGGGGGGGGGGGATCGTACCATACAAAACCGTACGATCTCGTACCGTATGAACCGTACGGTACGAATAGGTCCGTACTAGTACGCGAAACAACCTTGAATTGGACAAATAAATAATATTTATCTATTGTGTTTCACATGTGGCCTTCCGAGGCTGGGTGCCTATGCATGGGCAGCCCCCTTGGCCTCTTGTCCACCGGCCGGGCTGCCCACAGTCCATGGCCCCAAAAGCCACTATAGCCCCCTCAAGTGCTGCTAGTTTCCATCACACAAAATGGGTTCACACGCTCATGGGCTCTTGTGCCATGACTGTGACAGATGCACATACAGCTGGCTACTAGCCTAATAAGCGCCTATAATATCAATACATCATTCAAGAGGGTTGCATTGGTGTGCGGGACCAGCACGAGGGACAAGTGCGGGATGTGCACACATGACCTTGACCTTCTCGTGGTGACACAAGCCGACATCCTTGGATAAGGACTCACAAGGGACCATGTGTTCAATCACAAGGCACTGGGGAAGCTTCTAGTTTTGAGCATCGGACTAGTTTCTTGTAGGGTATTGCATGATAGTATATGAGTGTGCTCCATGGATATGTTTTTCACTGCAGCCTAGGTCCACCAACTAGAGCTAGGGAGGATTGTAGGCATATGTGTTGGGTTTTATGCTGTGTATGCACCCAGAGGAGTGCTAGTGATCATCAGTAGATTACTGGGGCACTTTTTACTTCAGTTAGTGGAGGTTTTTTCCCCCAGTTTAGTTCAGTTTCACTTATATGCAGTTTATAAGTGTTTTGGTCCACCCGGCACATTTTATGGCCGGACATGTGAACACTTATCTTTAGGGTCACTATTATGTGGCTATTGTACTTCACTTTTGATCAATCAAGCATATACTGAAGTTGTGTTCTCTCTCTCTTGGTTTCCACGCCTGCTCGAAGCTCCTGTAAACCCTAACCCTAACACCCATTCCCTTCAATTGGTATCAAAGCCCAGGTTGTGATGTTGGAAGCTAAGACCTCAACCAAAGTGTGGCTTGAGGGGGGGTGTTGGAGAAGCAATCCACACTTCTAGAGAGAACCAGCTCACGTGGTGAGACTGGGTTTGAATCTTGGCAAGTTGAGGTTTCTACAAATTGGATTACCGGAGGTCACCAAACACCTTAAGGGTTTGGGGTCTGGATCGCTAGACCAATTTGTGGAACACCTCAGTTAAGCGCGCTTGCGCAAGAACACAACTGGGATGGGTGGCCTCCCGGGAAGTGGGAGGATCCATGTTTCCAACAATATGCTCACTTATGGTAGTGCTATGTGTGAACAGGGCTTAACCAAGGGCACTTTTTCCCATGTGGTTTTTCCCTTGGATATCAAGTGTGAAAGGACACTCTACATATAATATTTTGTACTTTTGTATTATATGGATGTGACACACATGCAAGGGTTGACTTGCATTTTGTGGCTACCACACTTTTGGCTCTCTCTCTCTCTCTCTCTCTCTCTCTCTCTCATTTTTGTGTGAGCTTCTCCATCCTGCACCTAACCCTAATGTGCAGGTTTGTGTGTGTGTGAGAGTGTGAGTCCAACACCAACAATTGGTATCAGAGCAATGGAGGTTCTCAAATTTTGGAAATTCTGTCTTTGTAGCTTTCTGCGAATTTCCGTTGCCTGTGGAATTCCGTCGAATAGATCCGTCGTCGGAACCAGACCGTCCGTTGGCAGTTTCCGTCCGGTAGCTTGTTCCGTCCGCCTCTGCTCCCCTAGACTTGGCCACCACAACCACCGAAAGCCGGCGGCACTACTGCGCAGAGGATTGCCGCCGCTCAGCTCGCAGGCGGCGCCTCCCATCCAGCCGGCTGCGTTACTAGCCAGTGAACCGCCTCCGCCGGCGAAATTTGGGGCTTTTGTGAAAATTGGCCAATTAACCTCACATTGAAGCGATTGGAGTGCATAAAAATTGGGGCTTTTCATATTGGAGCATGTAATTGGGCATTACAGCTGTGATTTGTCGCATATGTATACACATTGTGTGTAATTGGACAATTTGGTGTAGGAATACATTTGCTTCAGTTTGCAGACAAGCATTTGCACAGGACATTTGGTTCCCTGGCAGTGCACATTGGTGCTTGGTTTGCTTGCAGGTATATTTTGTTGACATGGCTCAAAATGCTACAGATGTATTTGTGTGTGCTCACCCAGGAGGACAAGTTGGATGGATCTAACTACTCCCTCTGGAGTTTCATGATCCGTAATTTGCTGGTAGCCAAAGGGCTTTGGGGCATCGTGTGTGGTGATGACACGTGCCCACTTACCATACAGCCAGCCACGCCTCAAAGGAGAGGTGCTCAAAGAGCTCCTGAAGCAGAACTTGCTCCCACACAAGAGCAGAAGATGGGACTCTAGGGATGCACATGCCATGTCATTGATAGCCCTTTCAGTGAAAAGGACTATTATTCCGCACATTCGTTCTGGCAAGACATCGAAGCTTGCATGGGACACATTGGAAGCAATGTATCATGTACGCAACGAGGCAAGAGTTGCCTACTTGAAGAGGCAATTGGATCTTATTTCTATGGATGAGGGTGACTCCATGGCAGATCATCTCACCAAAGTGAAAGATTTGTAGGAACAATTGCTCAACATTGATGAGGTTATCCCAGACAGACAGCTGGTCACCAACACTCTTCATTCTTTACCACCTTCCTACTTGGGCTTTCACACCTCTCTCAACCTCTCTATGAGAGGAGGTGGTGATTCCGTCACTTTTGAAGAGCTAGTGGGTTTACTCTTGCAGGAAGAGCAAACAAGAGCAAACTTATCGAGCAACCGTGGTGGAGACAAGGCATTTACAGCCAAGGATAAGGGTAAAGCAAAGAGCTTTAAGCATGGGGGACAATAGTCTAGCAAGGCTGGTCATGGACAGCCCTCTTCTGGTGGTGAAAAGTCTGACAAAGGGGATGCAAACAAGCCCAAAAAGAAGGGCAAATGTCACTACTGCCATAAGCCTGGACACTACATCAGTGAATGTAGGAAGCGGATTGCAAAAGAGAAAAGGAAAGAAGCAGGCAATGCAGCAGCAGACTCTTTTGATGACAAAGCACAGCAATCAGCTAATGTAATTCAGGAAGAGTACACTTTTTTGGTCACATGCACTAGTGGCACACCAAGTGCTTTAGACAATGATATGTCTTGCATTGCATCTGACAGACAGGATGTATCATGGTATTTTGATAGTGGTGCTTGGAGCCACATCACTTCATGCAAAGATGTATTTCAGCACTTGGTTTATGCTTCAAATGGCCACACTATATCATGTGCAGATCATACCACATATCCAGTAAAGGGAATTGGCAATGTCATATTATTGCAGCCAATGGTGCCAATATATGTATGAAAAATGTATTGTATGTTCCAGGGATGAAGAAAAATCTGCTCTCCGTCTCAGCCACAAACGACCAAGGTTTAAAGGTTGAATTTGAAGATGGGAAGTGTTTAGTAAAAGACCCATCAAAGGGTTATGAAATAGTCACTTCTGGAACACGATACAAAGGCTTGTATAACCTGGACAGCTATGACAAGCGTACTTATGATGCAAATACAGTGGCTGCCCACACTCCTGCTATGCATGATGCAGAGCTATGGCATGCTCGTTTTGGGCATGTAAATTTTTGGAGTTTGATGCTTTTGCAGAAGCATCATATGGTTGATAATATGCCGCCTCTTGAGTCTCCACCAAGGCATGTATGTGAGGGGTATATTTTGGGAAAGATGTAACGAAAACCATTCCCCAAAGATGGAGCTGTTAGAGCTGAAAGTAAATTACAGCTCATACATAGTGATGTATGTGGTCCAATGCGGACACCATCCATAGGGAGGCATCTTTACTTCGTCACATTCATTGATGACTACTCCAGGTTTGCTTGGGTTTACCCTTTGAAAGTGAAAGCAGAGGTGTTTACATGCTTTCGACACTTTGTAGCAATGGCTGAAAATATGTGTGGATGTAAAGTCCAAACACTCCGCTCAGATAGAGGTGGAGAATACATGTCAAATGCATTGAAGGATTATATGCTTCAAAAGGGCATCAAACACCAATGTACTGTGCGTTATACACGGCAGCAGAATGGTGTAGCTGAAAGGAAAAATAGCTCTCTCATGGAGCACAAAAGTTGCCTCACAATTTTTGGATGGAAGCTATAATGTGTGCAACTCATGTGTTGAACAGGTGTCCAACAAAAGCTTTGAAAACCATAACACCATTTGAGGCTTGGTATAGCCGAAAGCCAACAGTGGATTATATGCGTACATTTGGGTGTTTGGTATATGCACATGTGCCAGAACAACTTTGAACAAAGCTAGATGACAAAGCAATGAAATGCATTTTTGTGGGCTACAGCAATGAGAGCAAAGGATACCGTCTTTATAGTCCAACAACACGAAGGATTTTTGTCAGTAGAGATGTGGTATTTGTTGAAAATTCAGAACAGCCCATGTACAGCTTGTATAAAAGTAATGATACAGGCATACAGGACATGTTTGATGGACTATTACCCATTGCAATTAGGGGGGATTCAGATCAGCCAGCCCCTACACAAGAAAATCCTCATGTAGAACAGCCAGCCATTCAGCCCCCTTCTATGGAAGAAGTGGAAGATCTTGTCAGGGAAGAGCAAACAGCCATAGACACAGCCAAGTCAGTGCCAAGATGGTTGCTGAAAGCTTTGCAAGAAAGCAAACTTGCAGCTCCACTCACAGGTAGAACAAGGGCTAGTTCCAGCCATGCATTGAATATACATCGTGGGGAGTCTGCATTAGCCATGGGTGGTCTCTTTGATTCAAAAGAGCCTTCTTCTCATGAAGAAGCACATGAGAATGAGCATTGGGTGCAAGCTATGCAAGCTGAAATCTCTTCTATCATGAAGAACAATACTTGGGATCTTGTGGAATTGCCTAAAGGTAAGCATGTCATTGGAACAAAGTGGGTGTACAAAGTCAAAAGGAAGTCTGATGGTACTATTGACAGGTACAAAGCAAGACTTGTGGCTAAAGGCTACTCCCAGAAAAAGGGAATAGATTATGAGGAGACTTTTGCTCCTACTTCAAGAATGACCACAATAAGATCAATGATTGCATTGGCTGCACATAAAGGATGGAAAGTGCATCAATTGGACATCAAAACTGCATTCTTAAATGGGGATTTATAGAAGAAGTATATGTAAATCAGCCCATTGGTTTTGTAGTTCCTGGTGAGGAACATAAAGTATGCAGGTTACACAAAGCATTGTATGGGTTAAAGCAAGCTCCAAGAGCTTGGTATGATAAAATACATGCTCATCTAACCAACCAAGGTTATGTGAATAGTCCAGCTGAAAGCACATTGTATGTGAAGAAAACCGGTGCCGATATTCTCATAGTCATCTTGTATGTAGATGACATGCTCATTACAGGTACTAGCAAAGCACAAATTTCATATTTGAAAGCTGATAGCCAGAGTGCTATGGCCGTGGCACGAAATCCAGTATTTCATGCACATACCAAGCACATTGAGATTCATTATCACTATGTCAGAGAGAGGTTACATGCAGGGGAGATCAATTTATCTTACTGCCCTACACAGGATAATGTTGCAGATCTATTCACAAAGGCTTTACCTCGAGAAAAGTTTGAAGCTTTCTACAAAGCTTTGGGCTTACTCTCATATAGAGAGTGATCTGCTACCTTGTACAGGTTCACACTTCTACTACAGGGGGGATTTGTAGGCATATGCTTACTTATGGTAGTGCTATGTGTGAACAGGGCTTAACCAAGGGCACTTTTTCCCATGTGGTTTTTCCCTTGGATATCAAGTGTGAAAGGACACTCTACATATAATATTTTGGACTTCTATGTTATATGGATGTGACACACATGCAAGGGTTGACTTGCATTTTGTGGCTACCACACTTTTGGCTCTCTCTCTCTCTCTCTCTCATTTCTGTGTGAGCTTCTCCATCCTGCACCTTACCCTAATGTGCAGGTTTGTGTGTGAGTGTGTGAGTCCAACACCAACAAGGATGTTACCATCAAAGAGATAGGCGCTAGGCATCCAAGGCCTCGCACCAAACGACTTCAGATGGACATGCAGCAACAGGTAATAATGGTCATTTGGAGGTTTTGGGATGCACCACGGGCTGCTCATGACCTGAACACTCTTATTGGAGAGGGCGAGTAGTCGTTGACGATTTTCTGCATGTATTGTGAAGTAGTTATTTAATTATTTTACCTTTCCTTGACATGTATTCATACAAATGTGCATGATAGATAGACTCTTGATGTATTACCATGGTCTCATAGACCCTCGTCGTAATTTTCTTTTCTTCTGTGTGGTGTGCACACGAAATTCTTAATTTCCTTTTGTCTATTTCTTGCAGAGCTGAGTTATCTTTATCCTGCTGACATACTTCCTTTCACAAGAAGACCCCTCTTCATTATCATCGATAGCGATAAGAGTGTGTTTTTCGAGGTGATTCTTTTGATATGGTGTAAGAACCTGCATATGTTGTAGGTAAGAGGAGATGCTATTTCTGTGTGGATATGAGGTAATTTTGTTTCTTGATTCGCTGGCTTAACAGGTTATCCATGGTGAAGAAAGAGGGGAACCAGCAGCATTATTGCTCTCTCCTACAATGCAGCCGGCTGGAGAGCATGGGGAGCTGTCCTCCTATCAACAGAAGGGGGCGGGGAGCTTTTTTACATTTTTTCTTACTGCACCTTTGCTGGCATTTTGCCAACTGGTCAATGTTCCAGTGACAACACTGGCACAGGTAGCCAATGGAATAGTTCCATTTTTGAATGATTTTGGAGTTTTAAACACGAGGAGGCTGGTTCATATATGTGTGTGTGATGCAAATGTATATATTTATGTGTATAAACATATGTTGCAAATGGTTGGACTTTCGGCAGTCGATAAGAGGACAGGCTTCAGTTATGCATATAAACCTTGTTGATGATGTGTGATTTTAAGAGGCGTCTGTACTTTGGCTAGGGTGCAAGTGAGCAGCTACAGAAGCTGTTGACTTCTTTGATTGCAGAGTGGGGGAAGACACTATCTGTGACAACCTTGGACCCTGTTTGGGTGCGTGTAATGTGGGACCCATTCTTAAGGCAGCTGCTTCTAAGGTATATCTTTTTATTATGCATTTAAGCAGCAAAAAGTTCCAACTGCAAGTATACTAAGACTCCCCTAGTTATTGACGTGCGAATTCAAGACCCTAATGCTGGAGCGGTCTGGTGCAGGTTTATCTTCTGCAGGGCTTGCTTTGCCTTGCACAGGGTTTATGGAATTAAGCGGGAGTATTTACCTCGGTGCCTACCCTCTCTACCAAAAGAGTTACTTCCCACTGAAGAAGCTGTGGAAGGTTGTGTGTTCCAAATAGCAAGAAGCCTTCGGGTAGCAGATCAGTTTATGTTTTCTTCTAGCACTTTGGAGGTGGAGAATAAGCTCGGATCACAAAGGCTCTAATAAGATCAATGGTGAAGATGACGCAGCATTCGTAATTAAGCCTGGCTTTTAAGATCAACAGTGAAGATGTGGCATTCCTAATAATGCCCAATTTCTGGTGGTCAAATCACAAATTAATCCCATAAGAACAACCTTTTCTAATTATGAAGGGTCCATCTGTCATACTTCATTTCTAAGCAATGTAGATTAGCAACTGCCTTGTGCAGTTACTTTGTGATGTTCTTTTGATATCTCATGAAGATAAGGGTTGAGAAAAAATGTCTCAATGCCAAGAACATGATTTCCTTGAAATAATATAAGGTTTTCTGAAGGTGAATTCTCGAGATGAGTGTTTTGCGTAGGTGTTCCTATGTAAGACAGTTTGCTTACAGGCGGTTTGCCCATTAGAAAGGAGAGATCTAATCCATATGTTTTGGCAATGTTGCCTGTCCAAAGCCCGCTTGTCTCAGAAATTTGGGCTCATCTAAATGGTCTTTAAGTCTTTTTTCCTATGGATGCGACAGCTACAGTGGGATGTGTAAACTCATGTACATGTTGTATAGCTCATGAGTAGTGGTCAAGAATGCAAGTTATGTATGGCATGTGGGATAACAACTGTGGCTAATGTTGTAAGGCATGCCCTTGATTGAAGGTCGAGCTGTTCGACAGCCCTTCTGTGTTGTTTAACAATGTTTCACGAACTCAAGAACTTAGTACAAAGGCCGTCTTATGCCATTTGGCATTCTGTCTCCTTATGTAATTTTGAAGTTAAGCTTTTAGAGGGGGTAGTGCAGGATTTGTTTCTCCTATATTGGGGATTGTTTCTCCTGTATTGGGGAGGATAGCTGTTATGTAGTATTTAAGAGAACAACGTGAAGGTGATTTGCAAGGAGGAATTGATTTTGGAAGCAAATTGTGAACCATGCATAAGCTAAAACCTGTGTTTACACATGCCCGTGTGTGTTTTTGGGTTTTTGGGGAGAGAGAGTTGTCAAAAGAAACGATTCTATGTTTTGGGACGTAAATAGTTGAGTCATGCCTCCCCTCCCTAGACATTCCGTACCGCACCTGCAGCTGTCCCCTGCCCCTCTCTTCCTTCCCTTCTCTTCCCCTCGCATAGAATATATTGTATAAGAATCGAGCTCTAGAAGTACTCTATAAAGATGATCAAAGGAGTGGAAGACTGCAGCCACATGGCAGAGGAAAAGGATGCCATCTTGACAGAGGTCATCAGTAGCCCGCCGCATCCAAAGGCGGTGGTGTATCCAGATGCAAGAAGAAAGCTTGCCACATTTCTACCTGCCTATCTACCCCACTGAAGCCAGAAACCGTTTATGTGGATCCATATAGTTGGGACTAGTGTAAAAGATCGACATCAAAGATTCAATAGTGGTTAGCGTACTGTAATATGTTTGGGAATAAAGGTTGTATCCAATTTTATATGCATTTGGAAAGGGTGGTGGTTGTAATTATTGAGCTATAACTTTAGAGTGTAATCCATACCATTGCAATTTAATACCACCTAGTAAGTATGAACTAGGAGGTTAAAGCTAGCATTAGTCACTAATCCATCAAGTTGTTGATATCATTTAATACCATTGGAATTTAATACTACCTTGTAAGTAGGAACTAGGAGGTTAAAGGTAGCATTAGTCACTAATCCATTCAAGTTCTTTATTTTTACTAAGGTTAGATTATCCTGAACCCAAAACACTACTCTTTTTTACTTGGAATTTCACTCTGTGATGAGAAGGTACTGCTAGGTGGTAACAATTCTCTTGGAAAAGGTAGAACTCACTAGGAATTCTATTACTGCTACTGGAAGTTGACTCTAGTAAGTAGTTGTCAATAAGAAGTGAAATGAATGCTTTCAAGAAAGAGCAAGGCCAGTCCCTCACCTCGTCACTTTTGGAGGGACATAGACTAATTGTGTAATGCAATTTACTATGGTAACCTCGTCGATAACATCATCATCAACTCCCCCTTGCACAAGACTTCCCAACCGATCAAGATAATGAACTTTATGAAGGGGGGCATGTGTACCACTTGGGTTGATATGGAGTACTTCGCCGACATGGATCTACAACAAACAACCCATATTCACAGTGTTTGGATTGATTCCATCAAAGGTGTCTTTGTCATGATATTATCATATTGTAAAAGAAAATTTGCCATATACTAAGCATCTAAAGGACAGCTACATATCTTGGGTGTCAACCTTGTAACTTGAGGAAGTACAAAGCAAGGCCAAGGCTTTGTAAATGGTGGGCACCCACTTGTCCACTGGCTCTCAAGTGGCCTATTGATCAAATGGTAATGGAGTTTAAAAGTTAATTCTAATGTTTGTAATTCATTTTCGGGTTTCATTTGTGAAATATAATTGAGTGTTTTTATCTCTCTCAATCTCTCTTTCTTGTAAACATTTGTGATTGTGTGTGTGCATGTTACTGCTTAGGGTTTAAGAAGGCAATGCCTTGCTTATGATCTCTCCCTTCTCACCCTCTACTCTCTTCTTGTGAGCCTAGGCATTGCATGCGTGTAGTATTTTACAATTGAGGGACACCTTGTCATTGTGTCCCAAGGTCAATTCACTTCTTGTCACCCTTAATCCATGACCTCATTGCTTGCATGCATCTCATCACCAAGAGTGTTCTATCCAAACAATTTGTTTAAAAAAAAGTTGTGCTTTTCTTTATATAGGGGTATTTCTCTCACAACTCTTGCACACCATGTATTTCTAATAGGAAGGGAAAATTTGTGAAAATTGTTTTTTTTTTGGGGGGGGGGGAGGGAAGGGTGGTGGAAGAGATTAAAAAAATTTTGAAAAAAGATTTGGAAGGAATAAAAAATGAGAAATTAGGAAAAATAACAAGAGGGAGACGTGAGGAGCCATATGTGAAAAAAAGAGAGTAAATAAGGGATTGAATTTTCAAACAAATAAATGAAAAAGAGAAAAAAAGGACTTTGCCAAAGCAATTGTTGTTAAGGTCCCGCCGAAGCCTGCACCCTCAAACTTTAAAAGGTTCCAAACCTTAGGAAGTGCTTCAAACTTTCCATCCCTAAAGAGGCAACAAGGCCCTAATCAGAATAATCAAGATGCTGGGAAATTTAGAAGTGAAGGAAGACCCTTCCCTCAGAACACTTTCTCAGGAGCCCCACCTCTTTTAAGGATTCAAAGGGATGAGCTTATAAGTGAGAACAGGTGTTTTGGGTGTCAGGGTTTCGGTCACCAGCTTAAAGACTGCCCGACTCTTGCCATGTCAAGAGGACAGGAAAGTCAAGGACCCAGAGTGCAGAGACTAGCTCCTTTGTATCAGTCAAAATTAGGGCAATCCCAAGAGAACTCCAGCTCAACCATCTGCCTTTGTTCAGAGTAATCTCAGAACTCCCTCCCAGAACTGGGGTAACCAAAGAGAAAGAGTTTCGCCCCAATCTGCAGCAGCCAGAGCAGTTACGATAGCAGAAGTAGTGGAAGAGGAAAGGGGACAGATTTATGCCGCGATGGAAAACCAAGGACCAAATCGTCAATTCTTTGTCATCCATGCTCTAGCTGAGTATAAGGGTAAGACATTTAAGCTTTTGATTGATTCAGGGAGAGTACTCATTCATTTATTTCCCCAGGATGCTTGCGTAAGTTAGTCTTAGAACATAAATCAGGGAAAAACCTATGCAAGTTGAATTGGCTAGTGGGAAGATTCTTTTCACTCACCATGAGACAGATCGTATTCAGTTTAATCTAGATGGAAATGTAACTGATTTTCAGTTCAGAGTCTTACCTTTGGGAGTTTTCGATGGAATCCTTGGAATGGATTGGCTCCACGTAAATCAAGCTGACATTCACTGTCACAATGGAACCATTTCCTTCCGTGATGACCTTCACGGGAACAAAGTTCAAGGAACTTGAATTTTTAGATCCCCAGATCTGCAATTAGTAAAAGCTTCTAGGTTACTGAAAGGACTTAGAAAGAAGCAGCTCATTTATGTTGTCAAAATGAATCCGATAGACACAAAGTTAAAGGCTAAAGAACCAGAATGGTTAAGTGAGTATGATGATTTATTCCCAGTAGAGCTAACTAAGATGCCTCCAATTCAGGAAGTAGATCATAAAATAGAATTGACCCCCAGAGCTCAGCCAGTAGCCCAGCGCACGTACAAAATGCCAGTCCCTAAAGCCATTGAACTCAAGGAATAGCTTAGGCAGCTATTAGAACAAGGGTTTGTAAGACCCAGTGTTTCACCTTGGGGAGCGCCAGTTCTCTTTCAGAAAAAGAAGGATGGAACGTTAAGACTCTGTGTGGATTACAGAGCTCGCAATCAGCTGACAGTTAAGAATAAGTATCCTATCCCCAGAATTGATGAGCTTTTGGATAGGCTAAATGGAGCCTAGATCTTCACAAAGATAGATCTCAAATTAGGGTATTACCAGGTCAAGATTAATGATCAAGATATCCCGAAGACAGCCACGTCAATACTCGCTATGGACACTATGAATTTAAATTCATGCCGTTTGGATTGACAAATGCCCTAGCTACATTCAATCGCCTAATGCATGACATTCTCAGAGAATACTTGGATGATTTTGTTCTTGTTTTCTTTGATGATATTCTGATTTACTCAAAAAATGCTACTGACCATGAAGCTCACGTCCGTAAAGTTCTTGAGATTCTAAGGAAGCACCAACTCTTTGCAAAAAAGAGCAAATGCACTTTCTCTGTCGACCATGTTGAATACTTGGGCTTTCTGGTATCCAAAGACGGAATTTCTCCAGATTTCGTAAAAATCCAAGCAGTCATAGATTGGCCTGAACCAAAGACAGTGAATGAAGTCAGGGGATTCTTGGGATTAACTGGTTGGTATAGAATTTTTATACCTAAGTATGCGCTCATAGCTTCCCGTGACTAATCTTCTCAAGAATACCCTGTTTCAATGGTCAGAGCGCTTTTGATAAGCTGAAGACCGCCTTGGTAACCAATCCCATTCTGAAGTTGCCAAATTTCTCTCTACCCTTTGAGGTAGTAACTGATGCCAGTGGTTTTGTCCTGGAAGGTGTGCTCATGCAGGAAGGTCATGCAGTGGCCTATGAATCGCAAAAACTCAGAACGCATGAGAGAAATTCTGCTGTCCATGACCTGGAGCTACTTTCAGTAGTCTATGCCCTAAAGTTGTGGAGACATTGCCTACTGGGTCAAAGATTCACTTTGATGTGACAGATCATCAGAGCTTAAAGTGGATCTTCACTCAGAAGGATCTCAACATGCGCCAAAGAAGGTGGATGCAGACCCTGCAAGAATTTGATTTTGAAATCAAGTACCGCCTAGGCAAAGAAAATGTGGTAGTAGATGCCCTCAGCAGAAAAGCCTCCTTGCTTGCAATCAGAGTGGTGTCAAATCCATTGATTATTGAAGCAAGAGAGAAGATCATGCAAGATAGATTATTTGGCCCTATTGCTACCCTACTTATGCAGGAAAGCAAAACTCCTCAGGAGTTGAACCGAGTTCAAGGGTACAGCCTGGATGAAGGAATTATGTATTATAATAGCAGGCTATGCATTCCCAATGATGAGGGAACTAAGGGTCAAATTCTGAATGAAGCCCATGATAGCCTTATAGTAGGACATCCAGGTTTCATCAAGACCTACATGTTAAAGAAAAGCTTTTTTGGCCTGGACTAAAAAAGGATGTACTTAATCATGTACGTCAATGCTTGATATGTCAGAAAGTCAAAGCCGAGAGAGTAAAAATGCCTGGGAAGTTACATCCATTAGACATCCCCCAGATGAAGTGGGAATGTATCAATATGGATTTTATTACTGGACTACCTTCAATGCAATCAGGTTACAACTCCATCTTCGTGATGGTAGTTGACAGACTAACCAAAGTTGCCCATCTGATTCCAGTAAAAGAAACCTACACTGCAGTGGATGTGGCCAGAGTGTTCCTCAAGGAAATCTTCAGACTGCATGGCCTACCCAGGAGAATAGTAAGTGATCGAGATCCCAAATTCACGTCAAGATTTTGGACTGCATTCTTCGAACCAGTAGGAACTTTCTTGGATCTCAGCACAGCTTACCACTCTGAGACCGATGATCAAATAGAAAGGGTGAACCAAGTAATCGAAGATATACTTCGGTCATGCTGTGGTGGCAGGGAACCCAAGAAGTGGCTAAGCTATCTGCACCTAGTCGAATTCACCTACAATGCTTCTTATCACCGAAGTATCGGGATGAGCCCTTTCAAAGCTATGTATGGACAAGACTGCCTAACACAATTAACTTGGTCCGACCCATTGATTAGGGTCGAGATGTCCAGACAGATGCTTGATGACATCATGGAGCAGCAGCAGATGCAGTCAATCCACAAGGATATAAAAGCTGCCCAGGATAGACAGAAGTAGTATGCAGATAAGAATATGCAGATAAGAAGAGGTCAGGTAGAAAATTCGAAGAAGAAGATATGGTCTTCATTTGAGCACGCCCCAAAAGAAGTTCTCTATCTCTTGGGAAGTACAAGAAGTTATCCCTCAGATACTGTGGGCCATATCTGATTACAAAGAAAGTAGGTGACTTAGCCTATGAACTTCTTCTGCCTCCTCATCTTAAAGTACATAATGTATTTCATGTCAGCCTACTTAAGAAGTATGTTCCAAGCTCGAATCATGTGCTTAATGATGAACTCTTAACTTCTTCAACCCAAGAGCAGATGGAACTCTAACCTGAAGAAATCCTTGATGTTCAAGAAGGTTCTCAGGAACAGAATTCTGAGAGAATTATTAGTCAAATGGAAGTTCTATCCTTTTGAAGATGCCACCTGGGAGAGAAAGAAGCTGAACAGATGCGGGATTACCTCCAGTTTGCGAGATGAGGATATCTCACGTTTTTCAAGTGGGAGAGGATGTAAGATTCCTCCCCAGCCCCTCAAGATGTCTAGTTTCTTCCCCTGTAATCAATCCCCTTTTCAGAATAATAAAGAAGATCTTGTTTCTACCTGTTTTGGCCTAGAGAGAGAAAATATTCTAGAGAGAGTAATTCAATTTTTAGATATCTTTGGATGGACAAATATCCCTTCTTATTAAAATAAATTTTCCTGAAACAGAAGTTTAAAAAAATAAATTATAATGTGCATTAGAAATAAATTATAAGGGCTCCTGTTTTGAGAAAATTTTGGATTAAGGTCCAAACAAAGGTTTGACAGGCCAACGAGATTAATCCAAATGTAGGGAGGAGATAAATTGAAGAATAAAAGAAAAACCCCCCAAAAATGAGTAAATGCTCACATAAGATAAAGAGTGGACTAAGGACCAAAGAAAAGAAGTAAAAAAACTGAATTTTGACACCTCAGTGTGGGGATCTCTCCTCATGAAGCAGGCGCCTTTTTCTCATCATTACCCCCAATTTTTAATCAATAAAATGAGATATTTTCATCTCTCATCTCTCCTATTTCAAATCTAGATCCAAAAAGTAAGTTGAACTGACCCAAAAATGGTCAAAAATTGACCAAACTGATCTGGAAAATTCTAGAATTAGTTTGCTTGGTTAGAGGCTCACTTTTTCCTATAAATAGAAGCCTTCCCCTTTGTAAAAGCTTAATGGTGTTTATGCACTGTTACTCTACTCCTGTTTTGAGCCATCTACATTGAATTTTTTAATAATTCAATTGTTTTTGGCCTAATCCTCTCCAAAGTGAATTGGTAGCCACTTTTTCCTATAAATAGAAGGCTCCCCCTTTGTAAAAGCTTAATGGTGTTTATGCACTGTTACTCTACTCCTGTCCTGAGCCATCTACATTGAATTTTTTAATAATTCAATTATTTTTTGCCTAATCCTCTCCAAAGAGAATTGGTGGCCACTATTGCTTCAAACAAGAGTAGAACCCTCAATCCTTCAAGCCAAAGGAGAGCTTACAAGCTCCATGTAAGCTAATTTTCTTACTTTGTTTATGAATTTTAATGAAAAATCTATGGTTGTCTTGATTTTTATGTTTTGCAAATGATTGAATTAAATTCACATGCTATGCCTTTGATGAAAAGGCCACCCCCTTCTCTTCTTTACATTCCAACCTTTCTTAATCCTAGAAAGATTAACTAAGTGATTAATTAAACTCTTCTTATTGTTTACTCTCTTGAATTTTAAAAATTGTGTAGATTAGAGCTCTATAATTCTAAATTGGGTTAATTAAGTTAAGTGAAGAAAGATAAAAATGAGAAATGGTCAGCCATACAAAGGAGGTTATGGCGAAAAAGAAAGTTTGTTTTTATGTTATTCCAAAAGAGTAATTTCCACCATTTTTGCATCTAAAAGAAATATTCTAATTACTCCATGTACATATTCACCTATGAATATGCATGGATATCACTGATATTAATTATTAAATTTTATTTCTATGCATAGAAAGATACATAATAGAATTTTTTTATTATAAAAGTGTTATTCTTATTAAATTTGATTTCTATGCATAGAAAGATGCATAATGGAATTTTTTAATTATAAAAATTTTATTCTTATCAAATATGATTTCTATGCATAGAAAGATGCATAAAGAAAATTTTTTAATTATAAAAGTGTTATTCTTATTAAATTTGATTTCTATGCATAGAAAGATGCATAAAGAAATTCTTTTTATTTTAAAAGTGTTATTCCTATTAAAATTGATTTTATGCATAAATAGATGAATAAAAGGATTTTTTTAAATAAAAGTGTTATTCCCATTGAAATGTATTTTTATGCATAAAGAATTTTTATATCAAAATTAGAATTCTCTTAAATTCTATGTTTAAATTCTATGAGTATTTGATAAATGAATAATTAAATACTCTAAGAGAGAAATTTTTATCGTTTTATAGTCACACGGATTATGAAAAGAAAATTCAGGAATCTATCGAGATCAAAATATTCAGATAAATGATTAATTTATTCCTCATTGGAATTCGTAACTAATTTAGAAATCAGTTAAGTGAGTATTCAAAGAAAGAAATTCAGTAAAATAGCAACTGCATTATCAAACTTTTTGGAGAAAGATAGTCCAGGAAAAATCTTATCCGACACGAACCTTGAATCAAACTATGACCAAGACCAAACTCTTTCGTCAGTTTCGAGGAAAGAAGGTGTGACCAGTTTAGAAAAATACACTCAAAACTCCCGCCAAATCTGAAACTAAGTTTGAGACCCTTCGAATTGATATGTGGATAAAGGTTATAGAATTCGAGGAATTCTGGTATGAAATTCAGAATTTCGATCAAGAAGTTTTGGGGATACTGATTCAAGAAATGCTCCTTGTATTCAAAAGAAAATCAAACTGAAAACTTGCTTAAACCCTATTTTCTTAAAGGACTGTCTTACGCCAAAATGCTGGAGGGAGCATTTGGTATATGTTTTTCTAAGGGAAGTTCAGTTGCAAAAGCTGGCGGGGAGTGTTCAAAGGATGGCTCACGCGGCAAAGCATGCCCAAGTCTTGACCAACCTCGAAAAATGGTGCGCTTTCGGTATGATGTGCGAGGGCCGATGAAGCGGTCCCTCAGTGAAGTGCCAGGACACCTAAGGAGGATCCTGGAAGGTTCTGACTAGGAGATGCACGGGCTCGCGGATGCCCATGCATATGTTGTGGAAGATATGTATGATGGACAAAATGATTATTGTAATCTGTTACTGGATCTCGTTGTGGCTGACCAGTCGGAGAGTCTAGAGTGATACTGTTTTTTGAGAAACAAGGAACTGGATGGAATTTTTGAGTTATGACATCTGTAACCAATAACTGTTTGTCAATGGATTATTTTATATGTTAAAGTTTTAAAGAGGAGTGTATGCGTATCTGTATTCGAAAGCAAAAGTTAAGAAAAGCATTCAATTATGGGTGGGCGAGTAATTGTCTAGTTTTACCGATTCCAGTGGTTGGGTGGTGGCTAACCCATGGGCCGGATGGGGTTAGGTTGGAATCAGTGGAGTTTTAATAATGAAATTAAAATAATAGGAATATGCTTAGAATTGGAGTAGTTAAATAAAAACCTGAAGAATTTCTCAAATGAGTAGATTAATGGCTGTGCCTGACTTCGGTTAGGAAAAAACCATTGATTTCCTCAAATGATTAGATCAACGGTTGTGCGCCTGATTTCGGTTAGAAAAAAAACGTTGATTTCTTCAAATTAAGTCAGTGATAGTTTTCCTTCTATCTATTTTAATCAGGTGAAGGATAGTTTAGTCTCTTGACCCCGTTGTGCACGTGAGAGATAGGAAGTCTATTAGATGTCGCAGTAAAATACACTTCATGGATGAAGATGTGGACACAAGAAATGAATCGAGTGACAAAGTCATAATGGAAGCACCCATACACAAGATATTTTGAGAAATTAGAAGAACTCCAAAGGGGAGCAAAGTAAAGTGTTTGGGTTATATAGGTAGTAGTAAGTGTGGTCGCATGATTTTAGGATGTGCAAAAGGAGTACCTGCATCATAATTTTTTTCAACAAGGTCCCATGCTGCTAGGAAGACTAGTCAAATGATGTGGTTTTGCAATAATGACATTATGCATACATGGGATGTGGAAAAGAGCATTGACCATCCCCCACACAATGTGAGAGTCATGGGATTGAGCCAAAATGAAAATATGTTTATTCACCAACTAATTTTGACAGAAAGGGAGGTAACCGAATGTCTATGCAGAGAATGAACCTACCTTGAATTGGTTTAGTGGACAACTCATGTTCCTAATTTATCTTTAGAGATGTATGGGATGTGCAAAAATGTTATGAGGTATCATTTTATTGGAACAATTTCCATGGAGTAATTTTATTTGAGCTTGTATGATTTTATTGGAGTATTTTTATTTTGCTATTAATAGAGATTGAGAGAGATAGATGAGAGAGACAAAAATAGAGAGAGAGAGAGAGAGAGCGAGAGAGAGAGAGAGAGACAAAGAGAGAGAGAGAGAGAGAGAGAGAGAGAGAGAGAGAGAGAGAGAGAGAGAGAGAGAGAGAGAGAGAGATAAAAGAGAAAGAGAGAGACAGATAAAGGTTGAGAATAGACTAAGAGCCTCCCATTATTAAAAAATTGCTCGCCATATTTGGGTTTATGCTCGCCCGTAATTGCTCTCTGAAAAATCCCCCATGCTAAACAATTTTCTTGTTTTCATATTACATTCATGTGGATTTGTTTTTGACCAGTTTGTATTACATTCATGTGGATTTACTTTTGACTAGTGTATATTACATTTGTGTGGATTTGCTTATTACATTCATATGGATTTGCTTTCAACCAATTCAATAAGCAATGTGTTATATTCCATATGTAGATAAGGGGTCTGAGAGAAAGACCATCACAAAAAAGGTATTTCATTTTGTGTACGTGGTTGTTGATTTAGTAGTGGGAGGAAAATTGACTAATACATTGTGAATATAGTGAAGTCTTTCAATCTTCATTTCTTTTGAAATGACAATGTGTAACAGGGTCTAGTGTGAACATATGGTTGAAGGGCCTACTATAGCAAAGAAGTTGGGGATCACAACAATTCAACCAACTCTAGTAGTGGATAAAAAAGGAGAATTGGCATTGTTAGGGGAGAAGACGTTAAAATAGCAAGCTGTAAATTTTATGTGGTATTTATTATCTTGCAAATGGTAGAAATATCAAAAGCTTACCCCATTCTTTTAGGAAGGTCATGGCTCAAGAGCAAGAGGATCAAGAACAACTAGGAAACTAATTGGATTTCCATTATAAAAGGCAAAAGAAAGTCAAGGTGATAGTAGCACCCAAGGGAAAAACATTTCGGCTAGCCCTTTGCACGTCGAAAGGTTGAACTACTTGGAAAGCATAGAGGATGATTAAGAAGACCAAATCTTGAGAGAAAACCCATACTTACTCTCCCTATTGAAGAAGATGTGAAACGGATCAATTGAAATACGATCTAAAAGTCTTGACAATTTAATCTTGAAAGAGTTGCATGGTGGGGGAAAGCAAGAAGAAGAAAATGAAGAAGACCACAAGGAGCTCCTACTCTTGAAATATGGACTATAATAGCACCAAAGTATCTAAGCACAAATGTTGGGTTTACAAGAAATCAACAAGAAGTTAGCAAAAGAAATAGGGTCCTTAAAGCCTACAATGGCTAGGTAGGAGCAAGAGACAAGGCAAGATTGGTGGAAGCCACTGCAAATCGAGTAGTAACAGAACAAAATCCAGAAGTTGTGGTGAAGTTATGTTGGGCATCTGGAGGTAGTCAAAGACATCCAGACAATGAAAAACAAAGATAAAAGTGGGCTCATCAAGATGGAGGTCAGACTAGCAGTATATGAGGACCATACACCTACTAAAGTGTACGAGTTAGATGCAGCCAAGATGGAGGAATGGGAAGATTGTGTAATCGATGAACCAAATGATAGATTATCTATAAAGGAAATGATGGAAGCACCCACACCCACCTGCAACCAAGTTGTTCCCTATAAGTAAGAAAACCTGAATCCAAATGGGGGCAATGGATAGCATGAAAAGGCTGCTGAAAGCAGGCAAAAGAACAAAAGATTGGGTCAAATGAAATCACTTGAGAAGGAGTGGTAAAAGGAATTGGGGTGACTTCCATAGCAATCAAAGAGTTGGAGGTGTAAAAGCTAGAACTATGGTGTCAATTTCAATTGTCTTGATTTGATTTAAGTTTTTCTATAATGCAACAACATAAATTTGGTGTGTAGACATTATGTGCATATGCTATAAGTGTTATAGGTCATAATCACCACTTTTTGTCATCAATAGCTTTGTCAATATTGTCATCATTATCATCAAATCATTGTCAACGACTTTTGCATCCTTGTTAAAACATTTCTAAACTTTACACTCTATCATTTTTATCATTATCATCAAATCATTGTGATCAACTTTTGCATCCTTGTTAGAACATTTCTAAACTTTACACTCTATCATTTTTCATATACTTTGTAGGTCTCTTCATCATCAGTGCTCTATTGGTAGCCATCTCAATTGCATTCGTGGGCATTGAGAGTACTTGTAGGCTATTAGAATATTCTTGTTTTATTTCAAAGATTTGTTATTTCTAAGCTGAAATGATAGGCAATGATGTATTTGGGATGCTTTTTGTCTATTGAAGATAAGTTTGATGGGACCAACTACCCTTTATTGTCCTATATGATGCGTCATGTAGTATTGGTTTTGCCAAAGGGATTTGGAAATGGCATTGAGACACACTCTACCTTATAAGTGCTAGATAGTACTAGTACTTTGGATGGTGATGCTAGTTTAGATGTAACTATGGCATCCACCTCCATACCTCTCAACAGAAAAAGCCAAGTGGGATGTCAAGGATACACAATCTCCTAGCTACTTGCTTTGAAATCTCTTTGGAAAGAGAATTTGGATTATCTTAGAAAGGTATTTCTTAGATGCAGGCTCTATAGGATCTCTTTGGATCTAGAAAGATGTCAGTCTATGATGAAGCATGGTGTGATCCTAGGACACATTATGTCAAAGAATGGTTTTTCAACTGATGATAGTAAAATCAAAGTAATTTTGGAATTGCCACCTCCAACTAATGCTAAGGGAGTATAAAGATTTATGGGACATGCCAATTACTATCGACGATTCATTTTCATGTATGTTGATATGCATGTCCTCTCTATACCGACTTTTGGTTGTCTTTACTTAGACTGATGAGTGCCAAGAGTCTTATGAGAAATTAAATGGAAAGATAACTTCTAGAGGCATGGGAAAATTTTCTAAAACAACTCTAAAAGCACCAAGAAGATAAGAAAAAGGTAACATAAGAGCAAAAGAGAAATATGAGCAAGTATCCCTAAAGATGGATGAAGCCCTTTAATTGGCTACAACGTTGAAGTAGAAGCAAAAGCTAAAGAACTTGAATTGGTTCTTTGAAAGTAGGCAAAGAATGAAGACACAAGCTCATCTCCCAAGAAAATGAGTAATTTCATGGACACCCTCTTCTCTCATGCTTCTCACCTAGAACCCTTGAGCAAACTTGAGCCTTTTTTACATATGTCATGTTGTCATCAATGTTTGAAAGAGAAATAGATTTGGAGTCACTTGTGGAGCATAAAGACATAGAGTGGATGATTAGGAAAATTTGTAGACATAACACACTACACTATTCATGGCCATTTTCCATAACACACTACACTATTCATGACCATTTTCCATAATGAGAAAGAACTAGAAGATCTTGCTGACACTTTTTTGGCTACAATTCATCTCATAATATGTAATCTCTCTCTTACACGTCATTTTGATAATGAAAATTTATTATAAAGCCCCTTCTAAAGAGAGAAAGTTTGAAAAAAATAATGTGTTACACAGAAAAATGTGTAAACCTTTGTTAAAAATCTTATAAATAAATTATTAATTTAAAAGGATTATTTTATGTAAAATTAAAAGTTTATGTACATAGAAAATAACTATAATCCCCTAAAGTGTGCACATGCACATACTACACACAATTAGGTCAAAATTTTGACTAATGGAAAAAGAGTTAAAACATAGTCTAATAAATAATAATAATTACAATAGAAAATAGAAAGGGACATAAGAATGATATTAGAACATGTGTAGATGGTGCCCAAGTCAAATAAATGATAAACTATGCATTTGTAGAATCCAGATTTATTTTTATAAGGTTAGAAGTTTGAGTGGTCCAAACAAAGGAAAAATGAATTTATATAGACCTCAAGCAGTAAAGAGAGTGATTTTATGGAGAATAAATGGAGAAGAGTGGTGTCATATACATCCTAGCCCATAAAAGTTGGAAAAAGGGATGGCTAAATGTGACTAGTTAAAATAATGGGTAAAAGACTAAAGAGCTAGAAGAATTAGAAAATTAAGCTAAAGGAGAAAGAAATGGAATGTTGGAGGAAAACTATCCAATAAAATAATTGTAAAGCAATAATCACAAAGCATAGAATAAAAATTACACATAACACAAGATTGGGTCCAATTTTCCTACATGTCCCAATAAATATATACATCGATAATAAATATGGTCGTCATCCAAAATAGAATAATGGTGTGCATTATCACAAAATCAAATAGTATTCCACCAACACCCAAAATCAAGTGTCTCAAAATCTTCCTCGCCACACCACTACTAGCTTGCCTTCATTATCCAACCCAAGGATCTGCACTTACATCAACTATGCTAATCAATTAATAAATTGATTGATTAAAAATATAAATAATCATATGAAACTCATAAAATCTAGATGATGTAACCTATACTCTCACACATGTATGGAATCGCCCACATACTCATAAAGTAAGCTACGATCACCGGATTTAAAAAGGCATCCCAATCTAAACCCATCTAGGAGAATTGGTAAATAATGGGAAACATGGGAATATAAAATTCCATGAATTAACTCCTCATAACATGAAGGCCAATCAAGCTTATATTAGACCCCCCAACCATCACATTTTTCAATAAATGCAAGGGGAGAGAAGGCCTCTTTTTCTACACTACTACTTTTTTAGAGCTAGAGAGTTTAAAACTACTTAAATTTTAGTCGCATACCTTATGTAAAAGTCCTCGGTTCCATACCTAGACTTTAGACTTGCACTTGTATAATACAGAGCCAAAATTAAGGAGAAAGCAATGGAGGCCAATTAATATGACCTAAGCTTATCTTAGACTCCCCAATTGCCACATTTTTTTATAAATAAGGAGCGAGGAGGCCTCTTTTTCTACACACGTACTTCTTGAGAGCTAGAGAGTTAAAATTGTATAAATTTCAATGTCGTACCTTGTGTAAGGATCCTTGTCATACCTTGTGTAAGAATCCTTGGTCCCATTTGTAAGCTTTGGACTTGCACTTTTTTACACTTGTATAGTAAAGAGGGTACTTTTTGTACCTTGGGAGAAGACAATTCTAGGCATGAGCTTTTTTGAAGAGGAAGGCAAATTCATCCTCCTACACATCCCCCGAGTCAAATATTCAAAGGTACATCATGCCTATATAAGTAAATTTAGCATTTCTTTTAATTTCTTATCTTAAATTTAAATTTATTTGTAAATTTGTATTGCTTCAAACTTTTATAAATTTTTATTTGAATTTCTTATAAATAGTAAGTAGAACATAAATAGAAGTCCTTGGGCTTAATCATCAAAGACCTAATCTTTTTTGAACTTTAGGGTAACCGTTATATATATTTTTAGAGAGATAATGAATAAACTTCACCAATTTATGAAGAAATAAATTGGTGAAGAGATCCTAAATGTATGTAGAAATAAATAAATAGAGATATCAAGGGTAGTAATCAAGAAAGGTAGGATTGCCCATGTGAAAGGAAGTAATTCCTACAGAGAGAAGAAGAAATTTTAGTAAGAGAAAGGAAAATGACCTTCAAAACAAATAAAGTTAAGGCCGAGGATAGAATTGAATCCCTAAAATTAATTTTTGATTATCAAGATTATTTTAGTTACAAATAGATTAAACCCCAATTCTCTAAAAGAATGCATAATTTTAGAGAGACAAAGTCCTAGTTAACCTCTAATCAAGAGATTTAGAGTGTCCTACTCAATATATAGGGTTATATCTCCGATGCAAGTTTAGGGAACCTTGAAAGAATAAATTCAATAAATTTAGGAGTATAGTTTTAGAGAGAGAAATATGAGAAACTCTCTCTCTCTCTCTCTCTCTCTCTAGATTTCTAAAACGAGAAATTTAGTAATTAAAGGCACAAACCTTATTTTGAACTTTAGGAAACAAAATGGAAGAAGAGGTGTGAATCATGAAAAATATTCTTATTATTAAATCTACTTATAAGACCTTAGATTATAATGACTTTAGTAAGAATCGAAGGCAAATGATTAAATCCATGCAAATGATGAAATTCAAGGTAAATGTTTATAATGACTTTCGTAAGAATCCAAGGCAAATGATTAGATGTGTAAAATCTTAGATCCTTAATTTGATTTGATCCTTATAGATATTTAAAACAAAGAGAAGATTTCATCTTAAGTAATATGAAGACCTTAGTGACCATACGCTGTAAATCCAAGGGTTGATGGAAAGATTAAGAAAGTCTGGACAAACCCCTAAGAACCAGACTTGACTTATGTTATTATGAAGACCTCACCAAAATCATGTGGCTGTAATAATTTCATTCGAAATTATAAAGGAAAGCACATAATGTCTCATCAAACTTACAATAGTTTACATAATCTCAATTGCACGTTAGATGTATGGTTGTATGAATCATGTCTTACATTGTTTGATATCGTCTTCATTTAAGATATTATTTTTGTGGTGGAAGCCTGTAAAGGTACCATGTAGGTTCATGCTATGTCATCTGACTGGTGAGTCACATCAGGAAGACGATCGCTTGAGACCTTGACCCATCTCAGTGAGATGTGGGTGCACTAGATTACATGATTGGTATGAGGGACAGGAAGCAACTTTGATGGGCAGGGGAGGTCAAGTGGCTTGGACGCACTATGTGGCTTCTAAAGTTAATGCTTAGAGTAATTATACTTATGGGAGTGGAATGGCTATGAAAAGCAGTTCCTTTGGATGTTTTTTATGGTTGTTACAATCGGATGTGAGACTTGTTGGGCTCCTTTGGTCAGCACACTGGTGGTGCAGGAGTATTCGGGCTCACTAGCACATATCTTCCTAGTCTTAGGACTAGTCTTAGGATCACGGTCATGGAGTCGATGGGATATTTTAGTGGATTTTGTAAAAATCTACATTATTCTATGTTGATACATTTTGGATATTTATTTTATGTATTAGATAGTTAAAGTATTATGTATGTCTTATGGAAGAAATGAAATGTTGTCATGGAGTGGATGAGTGAACTTTGTATACAATTTTGTGCATGTGTCATGAAAAAAAAAAGTATGGATGAATGAGTTCACACCAACTCCATAGGCCCAATGGTTGGGCGGAAGGCTAGACCCATGGGATTAGATGGGGTTAAGCTTCCACTAGACCCATGGGATTAGATGGGGATAGGCTAAGTCTATGGATCTAGTTGGGTGGAAGGCTAGACCCATGGGATTATACGAGGCTAGGATAAGTCTATGGATTTGGTCAAAGTCGTAAACAAATCAAAACTAGAAAGCAACAAGCCGGGTGGATTCGAGATTATGGGTGCCTTTCCAAACAAGAAAGCCAATCTCTATAAAAAATTTAGAAACTTGTTTCCTTATTCTTTTGTTTATAATTGTATTTTGTTTTAATATGTGAATTAAATAATACAGCAATGGCCCAGAACTTACCCAATGCTCATGAGCAAGAAGCTATTGAAGTTGTATTTCAGCACTTGGCCAATAATAGAGTGCTAGTAGTTGCCTACTAGAGAATACTACTCTCGTACTACTTTGGTCAACCCGGTTCTATTCATATCATTTGCAATGAGATAGAAGAAAAATTTAGTGTAAAGATAGGCATTGATTATCTACCATTCTATACCTCAAATTTATGTTTGACCATGATTATGGAAAGATTAAACCTTATAAAGGAGTATAAGATTTGTGGTAGAAGCATATTCACCTTTTAGATGAGTATTTGTTTAGGTTAAACCATATATACCTCCCACATTAAAAATTTGTAATAGTTGGACAAATAGATACTTTCAATTATTTAGAAGACGAAGGGTTGTGTTCCCCAGTGATGTAATAAGATTTGAATAATAAAGATGTTATCATTTGTCTTTATTAAGATTATCGTTATTCGTTGCACGTGAAAGTCCACTCAAAAGTAGTGCCAGTCATGGAGGAATTGGATAATGACATTTGAGAAGCACTACATAAATCCCAACCTGTTCCTTTCTTAGGTGAAGTTAATAACCTTGCCGAAGCCGTTTGAAACTCGTCTGATGCTATATGGATAAATTTTCTACATAGCTAGTTATAATCATAGTAAGATGGCCCTAGCTTGTCTAAAAATTACAAGAGTTGCTCACTCAGGGTGGAGAAACCATGTGGAAGCTAACCATCTGAAAATGAGGTCCTACTTGAGGGAATTATGAAGAGAATACTGACCTAGAGGAATCATGTGTAATTCCTTTTATAAGGATTATTCTTGTTTAGCTTTATGATGTGAAAGCTACTAGATAGCCAAACATGAGGATATTGATACATGAGGCCCCTAGTGAGTTGTTGTACCCTTAGATTTAGTCTAGTGTTATAGTTTTATAGAGATATTAAGGGGATACTCATAGGATCTGACAAGAGATAATGTGCTAACTTTTAAAAGATGCAGGGGAGAAGAGAGCTTGAGCTCTTGCAAAGCACACACACACTCACAAAACCCTAAAAGAGAACACACAAGGTGAGAGGCTGAAAATCTTCTTCTTCTTCACACAACACTCAACACACCATATACAAAGATAAGAGTACACACCATATGAAAAGGTACTCAACCAAATATATACTAGGGTTCTCTATAGTGTGAACCCAACTAAATGAGCTGGCACTATAACTATGCCAGTCTCTAGAATGGTTGTCACATAGCCTGTCATCCCACTGGCCGCATATCACCCATGATCTCACGAACCATGCCAGTGGTGTAAGTGTGGGGCCTATCCCCTAGGCGGGTCATCAGTGTCCAGTGCCTCACTAGATGAGCTCAATATCTCATTACTCCCCCTCGAGCTCAACTCCATCTCATGTACACCAAGTGAAACCCTGAATCTGCAGAGCTTCTCTGTACCCAATGCTTTGGTGAAGATGTCAGCAACCTGATCCTATGTGCTGACATAAACAAGGTCAACGTCTCCTGCCACCTTCTCTCTAACAAAATGTTAGTGGACCTCTATATGCTTCGTGCGAGCAGAAAAAGTGGGTTCCTAGCCAACTGTATACTACTAATGTTGTCACAGAAAATGACAACTTGTCTATCCACTGATAGACCCAAATCTGCAAGTAGCTTTCTCAACCAAGCTACCTCACATGCTGCCATAGCAGCACCTATGTACTCGGCCTCTGTAGTACTAGATAGAGCAACTGTAGGCTGCTTCTTGCTGCTCCAAGTCACAGCAGCACTCCCCAAAGAAAACATGAAGCCACTAGTAGATCTTCTATCTGAGATACTACTAGCCCAATCAGCATCTGTGTACCCATGTACACATATCTCTTTCCCAGTTTCATAAAATATTCCACAATGCAAAGTAGACCTCACATACCTCAGTATGCGTAACAATGCATCCAAATGCGGCTTTTGAGGAACCTGCATAAACTGACTCACCAACCCAACAGCATAGCTCAAATCTGGCTTGGTGATCGTCATGTAGATCAAGCTTCCTAATATGCGCCTATACAGTAGGATCCTCCAAAATCTCTCCTGAATCTACACTCAACTTGCCATTCTGATCTAATGGCACTGAGATAGGCTTACATCCTGTCATACCATACTTGGACAACATGTCCAAGCCATACTGTCTCTACAGTAATCCAATACCATGTGGTGACCTAATCACCTCAATGCCCAAGAAATATCTGAGCTCCCCCAGATCCTTCATCTCAAACTTCTATCTAAGCAAGATCTTTACATCAAAGATCTCTACATCATGGTCCCCCGTAATGATCAGGTCATCTACATAGATGACAACAAGCACAATCCCTCTATCACTGTGTCTCTCACTATGTCTCACATACAGCGAGAAATCTGCATTGGCTACATGAAAGCCAATAGTGACAAGATATTCAAAAATCTTGTTAGACCATGCTCTTGGTGCTTGTTTTAAGCCATACAAGGCTTTCTTCAACCTGCAAACATGCTTGGTGCTTGTTTTAAGCCATACAAGGCTTTCTTCGACCTGCAAACATGCTCGGGGTGACTCACATCCTCATAACCAGGTGGCTACAACATATACACCTCTTCCTGCAAATCCCCATGCAAGAATGTATTCTTTACATCCATCTGATGTAAAGACCATTGCTTTGACGCAGCCACTGCTATCACAACTCTCACTGTTGCCATCTTGGCAACTAGGCTGAAAGTTTCCTCATAATCAATGCCATATGTCTGCGCATATCCTTTGGCTACCAATCTAGCCTTGTACCTGCTTATTCTTCCATCACTGTTATGTTTTACTTTGTACACCCACTTGCAACCAATGGCTTTCTTGCCTTTAGGCAATTGCACTAAATCCCAAGTCTCATTTCCATATAGTGCATCCATCTCCTCATCCATAGCTTTCTCCCAACACACATTTCCAACAGCCTCATCAATGCATGTGAGCTCTAGAACCTGCACAACTTTTGCCATGTATTCATAGTGATGTGCCACATAACCATCATAGGTAAACCTCTGCACAGGATTCTTTACTCTCCCAGATCTTCGCAGCTTTGCATTCATGACTTCCATAGCCTTCTTTACACTAGGTGTTCCCATAGCTGGTATCCCAAGATCCTCATCAAGGCTCATCTTTGAGCCACTAGACTCTCCATCAACATGAGAATGCCCTGGAGAAATGTCAGGCATACTAAGGGACTCAACCACTTTCTCTTTGCCTTTATGTGATGTACTAATCATATTTGCAGGACTGGTATTATGATGCAGCCTGCCACTCCATGGTCTATCAACTGAACCACTAGATGAGGACTCTCTTGGTCCACTCAAAGACTGTGATTACTGACTTGTATTCTGTGCAACCACATTTCCACTCACATTAGCCCTAACATCTTCTTTTTCAGCAGCATACCAGCTGCTCATCTCATCAAAAACAACATCCCTGCTTACCCTCAACTCACGTGTAGCAGGGTTATAACACCTGTATCCCTTTTGCTCAAGGGAATACCCAATAAACACACATTTTTCAGCTTTTGGATCCAGCTAAGTTCTCAGCTCATCTCGCACATGCACATATGCAATGCATCCAAAGACTTTCAGATAAGACAAATCAGGTTTTCTACCAGTTAACCTCTCCTCTGGAGTTACATCATGTATGGCTATAGTTGGAGTCTTGTTCATGATATAAACTGCTGTAGAAACAGCCTCAGCCCAATAGCTATGCGGCATATTCTTCTCTCCCATCAATGCTCGTGCAATCTCAGCAATGTGCCTGTTTTTCCGCTCAGCAACTCCATTTTGCTACGGAGTGTATCTGCATGTAAACTATCTCCGAATACCATTCTTCTTTAAAAATTCAGAGAACTCATTTGAGAAGTACTCTCCCCCTCCATCTGACCTTAGGCACTTACATATTTCCCTATTTGCTTTTCAACCATAACTCTGAAATTCTAAAAATGAGTGAACACCTCACCCTTCTCCTTCATGAAGTATACCCACACTTTCCTTGTGTGGTCATCAATAAATGTCACATAATACCTGCAGCCTCCCATAGACATGGTCTTCGTAGGACTCTATACATCTGAATGCACAACATCTAGTGCATTTCTGGTCACATTTTTGTGACGTGGAAATACATGCTTTTTTTGCTTTCCAAATTGGCATGCTTCACATATTTTCTGCATATCTTCAACTTTAAACTTTGGCAGCCCTGTCACAATTCCTTTAGTCTGCATAGACTTCATTCTCTACACATTCACATGTCCAATTCTTTTATGCCAAATGTCTGTGTCTGCAACAATTCCTGAACCATTTGCAAACATCGCAGCACTCACTTCAGACATGTTTACATTCAATGTAAACATTCTGCCCACTCCGTTGCCTTTTGCAACCAACTTGCACTTGTCTTTAAAGTCTTCAACATAACAAACCGAACCTACAAACCCTGCTCAATCATTTGGCCAACTGAAACCAGATTCTTTGTTATGTTTGGAACATGAAGTACATCTGCAAGGTACTTCACTTTGCCATCCTGCATAGACAATGGCACATCTCCAACATGGGCAATTGGATGAGTAGTGTCATCCCCTGTTTCCACAAAACCTGGTCTTTCAAGGTTTTTCATCTCCTTGAAAGACCAGGAACATGAAGTACATCTGCAAGGTACTTCACTTTGCCATCCTCTGCATAGACAACGGCACATCTCCAACATGGGCAATTGGATGAGTAGTGTCATCCCCTATTTCCATAAAACCTGGTCTTTCAAGGTTTTTCATCTCCTTGAACCACTCCCCATGACTTGTCATGTGGTTCGAAGCACCTGAATCAACATACCATACATCATCTTTATGTGCTGCTTTAACATTTTCAGACATGGCATTAACGACATACTGCATAACAAACAACCTTTCATTATCTTCATTGTTTCTGCTCGAGGATGCATAGTTGTTTTGCTGCAATTTTCCATTTTGCATGTCAGCCTGCTTCTTATAACAATTTGCCTGCACATGTTCAGGCTTACCACAATAAAGGCATCCACGTGTATCATTATATTGCCTTTGCCAATTTCCACGACCTGTTTGACTCCCCCTACCTCTGAATTGGCCTCTTCCACCTATGTGTTGTTGTTGTTTTGAATTCTGGGACTGTTATTGTTGCTGCTGCTGGCCATAATTCTGATTACCTGTTCTGCCACCTCCTTGGCCGCATCCACGGCCTCCTCTACCTTGTCCTCTTCCTGAACTTGTGTAGAAGGCCTGTTGCTCTGAACTGTTTTTGTTTTGTGAAGACTCTTGGTCTTCACCCAAGCTCTTCTCTTCTATAATCAACGTAGACACCAAATTTGTGAAATTGGGAATGTTTTCCCGAGTCTAAATAGACGTCTTGAACGCCTTGTATTGTGGCCCGAGACCACATAGACAGACTTCCACCTTATCATCATCATCTACTAAAACGCCAATAGATGCAAGGGATTCCACAATACCCTTGATCTTCAATGCATAGTCATTCACAGACATACTCTTTTTCTCCATAGTATGAAGTTCATTCTTCAACTGTATCTTTCATGCCTTGGTATTCGTTTCATAGAGTTTTACCAAGGTGTCCCACGCCTCCTGTGGGGGACTTGGCATCCTGTATGTGCCCAATCATGGTGTCCTGTATATTGATAGAGAACTAATACATAACATTTCTGGCTCCTTGGTTCCAATCCTTGAACTCTTTCACATCTGCAGCAGTCGGATTGATCTCCGGTATCTCCGGTGCCTCTTCATGCTCACCTTCTATGTAGTCCTAGTAACCCTTTCCCATCAGGAAATTTGTCAACCTGAACCTCCAAGCATGGAAGTCGTTCTTATCAAGCTTCTCAGCAACAATCTGGTTTATGCCATCATTTGATATCTTGCCAGACACACAAATTTACCAGAAACAACACTCTGGTTTGTCTTGCACAAACTGCTGTATTTTTTGCAGTGGTACTGTATTAATGTCACAACCAGTGACCTCAATGTGCATACATACACCCAATGGCAACTGCTGACCTCCTTGCAACACACACAATGTCTGCACAACCAATCTGTCTTCTTGCAGTTCTTAAAACAGAGTTCTGCGCAGCAGAGAATCGATGACTTACTTGCAGTGCTCGAAATCGCCTGCTTTCCGAAACACGAAGGTCCTAACGTGCCCGAAACGCTTTTTCATCCCGAAAAAGTTTGTCCAATAGCTTTACTCCCGCGAAGAAAGCTCCTCAATCAGAGATCGTTTGCCAGTGCCTCCCGTAGAGCTCCTGACAAGGGTGTAGTCGCCAACACAAATAGGGAAGAGTAAATGAAGCTCTATCCTCGTACCGCTTCTTGTGCTTCTCTTGCTTGCAACTCAGCCCTTAGCATGAACCAAGCTCTGATACCATGAAAAGATGCAGGGGAGAAGAGAGCTTGAGCTCTTGCAAGCACACACACACCCACAAAACCCTAAAAAAGAACACACAAGGTGAGAGACTGAAAATCTTCTTCTTCTTCACACAACACAACACACCATATACAAAGATAAGAGTACACACCATATGAAAAGGTACTCAACCAAATATATACTAGGGTTCTCTATAGTGTGAACCCAACTAAATGAGCTGGCACTATAACTATGCCAGTAGAATGGCTGTCACACAGCCTGTCATCCCACTGGCCGCATATCACCCATGATCTCACCAACCATGCCAGTGGCGTAAGTGTGGGGCCTATCCCCTAGGCAGGTCATCAGTGTCCACTGCCTCACTAGATGAGCTCGATATCTCAACAAACTTTGATGTCTTATCTCTCACATATGCCTTGTCCACACTAGTCTTGGGAATATTCTTGGGTGATTACAGATTCAAAGACATTCAGGAATACACCCATCCATTTGAGATTGACCTTATAGCTTGGGCTAGACTCCTCTTACTTACACATGTATGGAATGAAGATGTGGAACCCATCATACTTTTGCTACTCTAGCAGAATTATACTACTGCTACTATCAGACAAAATGGATTTAGGAACATATTTTGTGGTTAGAAATTTATGGAGTTCAGAAAGTCAAAAAAGTTTACCAACACTTGTTGGGAAAAGGGAGCAATTTCTACCATCCTTTGGGTTTTGCGAAACTGTACTATGAAAGTCTAAATTTTTTGAAGAACATGCTCTCACAAATTACTAAGGAAGTAAATAAAGAGCTAGGAAACTACCCATAGGTGGAGGCCTCAAAAACTTACAAAATTATAGGATAATTACCATTATCTGTGGGACCTAGATGTAAAGAGACTAGAAAACCTTATAGACACCTGTCAAATTGAACATAAAAACCTAGAAGCTCTTGCTCCCTCAAAGCAAATTTGTTACACAAGAGGTCTTGAAATCATACCATATGTGATGGGGAGAAACACAACCAATGATTATTATTAGCCTAAGTAGGACAAACTGTTAAAACCCTAAGATCTCTCTAGATAATTATTATGCATAAATCAAGTATAAACTCATCCACCCGACCACCCTCGAGCCCAAGAGATGCACACATGAATTATAATGAAGTACATCATACCTTTACCTTGATGTCCTATACCATCAAGAGGTATAACTCCAATCCAACAGCATGTAGCTATAGTGTGAAATGGTAGGTGAGTAGATATAATCCTCTATACAAGAGAACATCATATCATAACCTAGCCTCAAGATAGCATAGCCTTAGCCTCCCTTGAGTGTGCCCTATGCCCCTATTATATAGGAGGGCCCTCAAGTGACTCTTGACTCTCCATTTCCCATGTGTGACCCTTGGATGCCTGACCCTAACCTTAACCCTTAAGGTTAGTCCTAACCCATGCTCCACTAGAGCTTGTTCCCATGCTCCCATGCTCACAAGCCTAATGTGGGTTAGCCTCATAGTATATGCACACATAATGTGCATATAACAGACTTCCCCTCCCTCAAAACATTACACTCTTGCAATGAAAAGAAGGAGAATTGTGCTTAACAATCTCAACCGCCCCCCAAGTCGAATCCTCTATTTCCCTATCTTTCCACCTAATTTTAATCTCAGGGATTAGTCAACTACAAAGTTTCATTTCCCTGAATTCAAGTACCTTATCAAGTTCATGTGGAATATAGTATAATTCTTTGACTTCAATGAGTTCTTGAGGAGTAAGTGTGTTATCCTCACCTCCCAATTTTCCTTTCAATCTATTGATATAAAAGACTGGATGAACTCTAACATGTGGAGTTAGTTTAAGTTCATACGCAACCGTGCCAATCCGATGTATAAATCGAAATGGACCACAATATCTAGGAGATAAATTTGAGCATTTTTCTTTTGACAAAGTCTGAGAATCTTTAGGAACTTTTAAATAAACCAACGCTCCTGTTCAAAAGACCAAGTTGAGCATCCTCTATCAGCATAGAATCATGCCCTATCCTGAGCACTCAAGATAGAATGCCGAGCTTTGGTCAGCATTTCCTACATATCATGCAAGAAATTCCTCGATGCATCAAGCTCGATGTCCTTAAGACCGACATCAATATGTGCCCTGGGTTGATACCCATACATAAGTATGCACGGACTAAAACCAATAGCCATATGTTTAGAACTGTTATAGGCAAATTCCATCATTGGAAGATACTTTTCCCAATTTGATGATTTTTCAGAGATATGCACGAAACATATCCTCTACAATCTGATTCATACGCTCTGTTTTCCCATCAGACTGTGGATGATCAGAGGAATTCATACTCAAAGTTGTTTCCTCGTTGTAAACCATTCGAAATAAAGTAGGAAAACATGGCATTAATGGCAGGAACCAAGGATTCATCGGCGGCCCGACGTACCCACATCTACACATGGAATTATCGACGTCTCGAGTTATCCATATCAACATAGAGAGTCATCAATGTCTCGATGAGTCTCATACGTTCATCCGTAAACCTATCAGGTAGACTATATAAATCACCCAAAGGACGGAACTAGAAAAAAGAAATGCCAACAAAGGAAGAATCTAAAATTTTCATAATCTGAACTCAACAAGATAAACTCGTTGAACTTTAAAGAAAATATTTCAACAAGTGAATATGTTGACGAGATTACACTCATCAAAACATGCAAGCTATAGATAAAAAGAAGTTTATCTAGAGAATGGATGGCCTTATCCTAGACTTTCACATACTAAAACTTGTCTCTATATAGCTGAGACTACATCAAGGAATAACTCTTTCCAAGTACATCATTAGAAAAGAATTTGAATTATTGGCGCCTTTCTAATGATAACTACCCAATAAACATAATAAAGCTGGGGTAAAAAAAAAACCTACCTAGATACATAAGCAACTAAGTATCCAAATTTGAACATGTACAAAAGTACAAGGAACATTATGTGCAAAAAATGAAGGCAAATGCTACCTTCAAAGCACATGATATTATCCAAAAGATCAAAAGATCCTTATAAAACCATAGATAAAAGCATAGAAGCTCCTCGAATCCATAAAAACCATAGTTGATCATAAAAATTAATGCATGCCATCTAATGGTCATGAATCATGCCAAAAGAAGCATTAAAATTGGTGGCCAACTCATCAATCCAGAGTATATGAACGTGGTGTCATTCAAGTAAAACTCTAAAGTAAGCAACTGAAACACATGTGCATAGCACTCATTAAAAAACCCCTAGACACAAGTGATCTAGGCAAAACCTGATAAGTCCAAATAAAAGTTGAAAAACATCCAATAAAATCCACCAAAACAAACTGATTAACTGACCCATGATAGAAGTTGTCTTAGGCTTAGGAAATTAAGCATAGACCATACTTAAATAAGTGTAAAATAAATTATCATGGAAAAGTGTCAAAGGTAAGACAAACTTTGAATGCAGATTCTAGCCATCATTGAATAAATTAACGAACATGTCCAAAAAGAATGGGTAAACAATAGTAAAAAAATCATGAAAACATCATTTAGAAATAATCCAAATAGAAATATCTACTAATATGAGGTACAATTGTATTAATAATATACAAATAACCCGCATTTATCTAATGTTAGTACGAGAAAACGTACTTCAATATTAAATAACCCTCAAAAATATTAAATTCTCGAGAAAAAGAATTATCATGATTTTTTCCAAATTTTTGCTAATTTTATAGGGTCTCAAAATATGATATTTTTGAATTTCACCAAACCTAACTTATGGCATTCCAAAACCTATATTTTTCCAGAAATTTTTTAGCAAATAGATTTGCCAAAATACCATTGATATTTTAAAAATACCAATTTTCAAGATTTCTAAAAATAATTTCTAGAAAATTCCTAATTTTTTCTGAGAATCCCATCGTTCACAAAATTTTTGATTCCGCCCAATAATTCTCAAATCCAATGAAAATTCATAATTTTAATAGATTTTCCAAATTTTTGGGTCAAAAAAATATATTTTTAAAGGAATTTGAATGGTCACGAGCACCCGAATGGACACACCACATGCCGATCACCAACCCCATGTTTTTCAGAAATTTAAAACAACCATTGTCTAATTTTTCACTAATTTTCAGGAATTTTTAAAAAAAATTAATTTACCCCGAATGCATTAGAATACGATCCACCTGACCACCCCTGAGCCCAAGGGATACACACATGGATTATAATGAAGTACATCATACCTTTACCTTGATGTCCTATACCATCAAGAGGTATAACTCCAATCCAGCAGCATGTAGCTATGCTGTAAAATGGTAGGTGAGTAGATATAATCCTCTATACAAGAGAACATCATATCATAACCTAGCCTCAAGATAATATAGCCTTAGCCTCCCTTGAGTGTGTCCCATGTCCCTATTATATAGGAGGGCCCTCAAGTGACTCTTGACTCTCCATTTCCCATGTGTGACCCTTGGATGCCTGACCCTAACCTTAACCTTTAATGTTAGTCCTAGCCCATGCTCCACTAAAGCTTGTTCCCATGCTCCCATGCTCACAAGCCTAATTTGGGTTAGCCTCCTAGTATATGCACACATAATGTGCATATAACACAAACGGTGGTAAGATGATGCATTTAAGGCAGATGATACTGCCACTATTAAGAATATAGCTAATAAAATGCCAAAGGAGTAACCCATTTACAAGATTTACAAGGATCAAAAATGCACCTGAGAGTGTTGAAATGTTATTTATAGGAGAAGATATAACGGAACAAATTCTAAATAGGGAATATTTTTAGGTGATTATAGAAGGGAACCCATGGTTGTAACCTTCGTTGCTTTTCCAAAACCTAATGCAAATCACCACCCGTGATCCAACTTGTCCTTATGATCCCACTTAGGGAGTCCAGACGCCAACTGTAAAAAAATTCACTGAAAAGAGGCCATATTTGGCATATCCATTAGTGGATAATATGAAAGATTATGTACAAAAGCACAAGTGGAACCCACATTGAAGATTTATTAGCTATTCAAGTGGTAGTTTTCTTAATAGAATATTCCATTAAAAGGTGGAAGAGGCATCATACATTGAAGATAGAGGTGGATACTTCTTTACCATAGAGCTACAGGGATAAGCCCAAAGGATGGCAAGGGAAAGAGCTTGAATGGAGGATTCCCTATCTAAAGGTAAAACAATATATTACGCTTACTTCCATTCTCCTAGAAGTCGTGGGGTGAACCCATGCTACATGCCTTACCCTAGGAGATAGACCTGAAACACCAATAGTTGAAGGTTTATCACTATGCATGGCATCAAATCCCATATCCATATTTTGTAGCTCTACAGCTAATCATTACTCTAATAAGTGTACCACAAAAAGGCACAAAAATGGGGAGACACGAAACTTCTATTTGACCTAAATGAAGGACCAAATTCAGAACAGATAGCTTTCTACTTCCATCATCTATGGTTTTTACTTAGTCATATTCTTTACGACTTTGAAAAACGATGGTGGATGCATAGTTTCGGCCTCCCTACAAAGCATTTAGGAAAAGTCAATATTCTCTAGAGCTTCACCATTTATATTGGTAAGTCTCCACAAACCATTTTTTATAAGTAAATATGAATGTTTTCCCCGTACATAAAAAGATCTGCATATATGTTAATATTAATGTTATCCATGTACATAAAAAGATCTACATATATGTGTTAAAAGTCTAAGTCCCTATCAATCTTGTTGGAGGCATCGTCTTTTTCTAGCACAGCACTTGCAAAAAAAAAAACCCAAAATGCCATAAAAAGTTTTTTATGAATAGAGTTGGTTTTCTGACCATTGTAGTCACACTTTTGCATATTTTGCATAAACATGTAAGAAGCCACCAATTTGGGTATTAGAATAAGAGTCTAAAGTCGCTTGAGATTTTTTAGTGAATGGCATAGTCCTACATTAAGTCTTACATTATAAGCATTCATGCTTCTTATACTTTTTTAAAAATCTTAAAAAGAAGAAGAAAGAAAAACTATTAAAAACTTGTTCCATGTACATAAAAAGATCTACATATATGTGTTAAAAGTCTAAGTCCCTATCAATCTTGTTGGAGGCATCGTCTTTTTCTAGCACAGCACTTGCAAAAAAAAAAACCCAAAATGCCATAAAAAGTTTTTTATGAATAGAGTTGGTTTTCTGACCATTGTAGTCACACTTTTGCATATTTTGCATAAACATGTAAGAAGCCACCAATCTGGGTATTAGAATAAGAGTCTAAAGTCGCTTGAGATTTTTTAGTGAATGGCATAGTCCTACATTAAGTCTTACATTATAAGCATTCATGCTTCTTATACTTTTTTAAAAATCTTAAAAAGAAGAAGAAAGAAAAACTATTAAAAACTTGTTTCACTAATGGCTTCTCCAGGCTGACACTATACACACATCTAATAAGTAAGAAGCCTAGACATTAAAAGTCATCCAAGTACATAACCAAATGGGGAGACTTTGGTCATTGGGAAACATTGGCCGCCCAAGGAACTACCCTTTGCCTAGATAACCCTATTATATATGCTTTTCTTGCATAGCATGATACTGCTTTTTTATGTGAAACATATAGGCATTTGCACCTTTCAAGCGCTTGCATTAGGCACTCTTTTCTTATTTTTACCCATGCACATGCATTACATGTGCAACCTCTTCAACAAAACAAACTCTCACAATTATAACACCCTCACTAACTATTAATATGCAGCACATGCCTACATTCACAGTTCGTGAAGCGCTTCATCAACACATCTGGACTACATCTTCAAGTTTGTAGCATCTTCTACATACACATGTAAACCAATCTCTTAATCTTTGTCTTCATTTCATAGGTCAAAGGGTGTTGAGTTTTAGGAGATATATTTTTTGATGCTTTGTAATAATCTCTAGCCAAGGCAGAAACTAGCCACTTAATGTGTTATATGCACATTATGTGTGCATATACTAGGAAGCTCTAGTGGAGCATGGGTTAGGACTAACCTTAAGGGTTAAGGTTAGGGTCAGGCATCCAAGCTTCACACATAGGAAATGGAGAGTCAAGAGTCACTTGAGGGCCCTCCTATATAATAGGGGCATGGGGCACACTCAAGGGAGGCTTGTGAGGCCAAGGCTATGTTATGCTCTCTTGTGTAGAGCAACATATCTACTCACCTACCATTTCACACTATAGCTACATGCTATTGGATTGGAGTTATACCTCTTGATGGTATGGGGCATCAAGGTAAAGGTATGATGTATTTCATTATATCTCATGTTGTGTGCATCCCTTGGGCTCGGGGGTGGTCGGGTGGATGAGTTTATACATGATTTATACATGTTTATGCATAACAATTATCTAGAGAGATCTTAGGGTTTTAACAGTGGTATTAGAGCAATCTCTAGATAATTGTTGTTAGTTTTTCTTTTTTTATATATTTTTTGGTAATTTTTGAAGTAAATTTTGATATTTATTAATAAAAATGTTATTTTATTGATTTGTGTTGATGATTTGCACGTGGATCATCGATATGGAGATTGGAACGCCTGTTACTACTATTCAATGAACGAATCGATGTTGCGGGCGAATTCCGTGAGTTTAATGCTATTTTTCTCTATTTTTGTGGTTTAAAATAAGCATTAATAGAAATTTTTAGGAAAATACCACATATTTTAATGTGGATATTTTTGGTAGAACAGAGTCCCTAAATTTCTAGAATTTTTAGGAATTTTTTCCTAATTTTTTAGAAAAACTTTGAGCATTTTTATGGTTAAAATATATTTTTTATACATTTTTGTGGGTTTTTCCACGAGTATCCGATCAAATTTCTTCCAATTTTCTGTTGAAATGCAGTAGAGGGTAGCATGTTGATGCATGAAATGCTCTCTCATGTGCGTAGGACCCTCTTCGCCTCTCAAATCTGATTTTTCTCGTCTATTTTCCTCTCACTCGTGTGAATTTCTCTTAAAAGGGATTTTTTAAAATTGATTAAGCTTTAATCATAATTAATTGATAATTATGATTAGGAGTGATTTAATTAAATCAAAATTTTAATCAAGTTTTAATCCTCCTCTTACAGAGAAGGAGGGGGAGGAGTGAATGATTTGGAGAAGATGGAGACAGGAGAGTGGAGAGGGAGACCTCATCTCCCTCTCTCAATTCTACGCACAGGCGGGGGGGAGGGGGGGGGGACTGCACAGCAACCCACCGGCAAAAAACGATCTCCCCCCATAAAGAAAATTTTATAAGCTTTTAGTTAAGCTTATTAAAATTGGTTTTTTTAATGAGTTTTTTATTACAAAAAAAGAGCTTTTTGAATTTTTTTTCAAAAAAAAAGCTTGGAAAAAGCCTAAATTTATGAGAAAATATGGGATTTGAGAAAAAAATCTCTCAAAATTTTTGAATTTTTTTCTCTTAAAAACTTTTGGCTTTTCATCCTCCGAGAAACCTTTTGGCTTTTTGCTTTCTTGAAACCTTTTGGCTTTTCGCATTTCGGAAAATCTTTTGACCTTTAAGATTCCAGAAACTTTTGACCTTTCACATTCCGATTTTTTTTTTGTCTTTTCATTTTTCCGAAACTATTGGCTTTCCATATTCCGGGACAACCGTTGGGATTCCGAAATTTTTTGACCGTTCATATTCTAAATGCGTTCAGGGTTAATTAATTTTTTTTAAAAAAAATTCTAAAAATTAGTGAAAAATTAGACAAAGGTTATTTTAAAATTATGGAAAATGTGGGGTTGGTGATTGGCATGTGGTGTGTCCATTCGGGCGCCCGTGACTATTCAAATTACTTTAAAATTATATTTTTTGACCCAAAATTTTAAAAAATTCATTAAAATTGTAATTTTTCATTGGATTTGAGAATTGTCGGGCGAAATTGGAAATTTCGTGAACGGTGGGATTCTCAAGAGAAATTAGGAATATTCTAGAAATTATTTTTAGAAATCCTAAAAATTGGCATTTTTAAAATATCAATGGTATTTTGTTAAAATTATTTGCTAAAAATTTTCTGGAAAAATATAGGTTTGGAATGCCATAAGATAGGTTTGGTGGAATTCAAAATTATCGTATTTTAAGGCCCTATAAAATTAGAAAAAAATCATGATAATTAGGAAATTATCATGATTATCGTATTTTAAGGCCCTATAAAATTAGAAAAATTCAGAAAAAAATCATGATAATTTTTTTTCTTGAGAATTTAATATTTTTGAGGGTTATTTAATATTGAAGTACGTTTTCTTGTGGTGCTGCAGGTTATTCCCATATTATTAATACGATTATACCTCGTATTAGTAGATATTTTTGTTTGGATTAATTCTAAACGATATCTTCATGATTTTTTATCATTGTTTAGCCATTCTTTTTGGACATGTTGCTTAATTTCTTTTGATGGCTATAATTCACGTTCAAAGTGTATTTCACCTTTGACATTTTTTCATGATAATTTATTTTGTACTTGTTTAAGTGTGGTTTGTGCTTAATTTCTTAAGCCTAAGATAAATTCTATCATGGATTAGTTGATCTGTTTGTTTTGGTGGATTTTATTGGATGTTTTCCAAGTTTTATATGGACTCATCAGGTTTTGCCTAGATCACTTGTGTTTAGGGGTTTTTTAATGAGTGCTACACACGTGTTTCACGTGCTTACTTTGGAGTTTTGTTTGAACAACACTACATTCATATTCTCCAGATTGATGAGTTAGCCACCAATTTTAATGCTTCTTTTGGCATGATTAATGTCCATTAGATGTATGCATTGATTTTTATGATCAACTATGGTTTTTATGGATTCGAGGAGTTTCTATGCTTTTATCCATGGTTTTATAAGGATCTTTTGATCTTTTGGATAATTTTATGTGCTTTGAAGGTAGCATTTGCCTTCGTTTTTTGCACGTAATTTTGGACTATGTTTCTTCTACTCTTGTACATATTCCAACTCAGATACCTAGTTGCTTAGGTGAGTTATTTTTCTACCCTAACTTTATTGTTTATTGGGTAGTTATCATTAAAAAGGTGCCAATAATTCAATTTCTTTTCTAATGATGCACTCGAAAAGAGTTATTCCTTGATGTAGTCTCAGTTATATAGAGACAGATTTTAGTACGTGAAAGTCTGGGATAAGGCCATTTTATTCCTTTTATAGAAGAGTTTATTCATATTTTCTTAGACGGCATACTAGGGAGTTTCAAATTGTTAAGGTATGTATGGGTGGTATCATGGTGGTATGGGACACTAGCGATCTCTCACATATATTATCTTATGGAATAATTTGGGGTCAAGATTATTGCTTTGCTTATATCACTTAGCATGTTGACCTCAACATTCAAAGACAATCTCATTTTCTAAATTCACTAGAAGTTATAGTGTGGGCATTCTCTAGATAAACTTCTTTTATCTATAGTCTGCATGTATTGATGATTGAGTGTAATCTCGTCGGCATTTTCACTTGTTGGAATCTCTTTCTTTAGAGTTCAATGAGTTTATCTTGTTGTGTTCGGATTAAGGAAATTTGGATTTTTCCTTTGTTGGCATTTCTTTCTCTAGTTCCGTACTTTAGGTGATTTATACAGTCAACCTGCTGGTTTACGGATGGACATATGTGACTCATCGAGACGCTGATGGCTCTCTATGTTGATATGGGTAACTTGGGACGTCGATTATTCCATGAACAGATGTGGGTACGTCGCGGCGCCGATGAATCCCTGGTTTCTGCTATTATAACATTTTCGAATGGTTTACAATGAGGAAATTACTTTGAGTATGAATTCCTATGATCATCCCGCAATTTGATGGGTAAACAGAGCGTATGAATCATATTGTAAAGTATATGCTTCGTGCATATGTCTCTGGAAAAGCATCAAATTGGGAAAAATATCTTCTAATGATGGAATTTGCCTATAACAGTTTTAAATATACGGCTATTAGTTTTAGTCCGTTCATGCTTATGTATGGGTATCAACCCAGGGCACCTATTGATGTCAGTCTTAAGGACATCAAGCTTGATGCATCGAGGGATTTCTTGTGTGATATGTAGGAAATGCTGACCGAAGCTCGGGATTCTATCAGGAGTGCTCAGGATAGGGCACGGTTCAATGCTGATAGAGGACGTTCAATTTGGTCTTTTGAACCAGGAGCATTGGTTTATTTAAAAGTTCCTAAAGATTTTGACTTTGTCAAAAGGAAAATGCTCGAATTTATCTCCTAGATATTGCGGTCCATTTCGATTTATACATCGGATTGGCATGGTTGCGTATGAACTAAAACTACCTCCAATTGTTAGAGTTCATCCAGTCTTTCATATCAATAGATTGAAAGGGAAACTGGGAGGTGAGGATAACATAGTTACTCCTCAAGAACTCGTTGAAGTCAAAGAATTATCCTATGTTCCACATGAACCTGATAAGGTACTTGAATTCAGGGAAAGGAAACTTTGTAGTTAACTAATCCCTGAGGTTAAAATTAGGTGGAAAGATAGGGAAATAGAGGATTCGACTTGGGAGTCGGTTGATATTGTTCAGTGCAATTCTCCTTATTTTCATTACAAGAGTGCAATGTTTTGAGAGAGAGGGAAAGTATGTTATATGCACATTATGTGTGCATATACTAGGAGGCTAACCCACATTAGGCTTGTGAGCATGGGAGCATGGGAACAAGCTCTAGTGGAGCATGGGTTAGGGGACTAACCTTAAGGGTTAAGGTTAGGGTCAGGCATCCAAGGGTCATACATGGGAAATGGAGAGTCAAGAGTCACTTGAGGGCCCTCCTATATAGTAGGGGCATGGGGCACACTCAACGGAGGCTTGGGGGCTTGGAGGCTTGTGAGGCCAAGGCTATGTTATGCTCTCTTGTGTAGAGGAACATATCTACTCACCTACCATTTCACACTATAGCTACATGCTATTGGATTGGAGTTATACCTCTTGATGGTATGGGACATCAAGGTAAAGGTATGATGTATTTCATTAATAAAAGATAGGGAAAAGGAGTCTATAGAGTACATAAACCCAAAAGGGGACATAATCCCAAAAGAGCCAAAAGCTATACATGATGCAGAAGCATCCAACTCAAAGACCACCACACAAACCTCAACACCCATACGTGCGACACAGGATACAAAAACCCAAAAGAAAATTAGATCTCGTCGCATGGGTAAACATAATGAAAAACTAACAAACCAAAGAAAGTCAGAGAATGAAACAAGTTCTAGTACATCACTAAGCGAGGATAAAACAAGTTCTTGCTCTTTGCTCAATACACCACATAGACCAAGCAAGAAACTAGAACCCACCCAACGACCCCAAATGGATAATAATCACATGACATATGCGGAACGCAAAAAGCAAGCTCAGGCAAGTATTCTTAGCTTGGTTAAATGTCTTACAAGGTCACCGGTTGTGATTGAACCTCATAATACCAAACCTCAGCAACCAAGATACAAAGCCTAGAGGAGTACCACTTTCCCTTTCAAGAGGAAGACATACTCTCTACATAAGAGTCATTTGAAACAGACTATACGAACTATAGGCTTGAGAAAGCATGTAAGGAATTCGATAATTCCCTTACTAGATTAAAACAGTCTCTCGAATCCTCATTTGGAGGAATGCTCTTCTCTAATAATAAAGCCAACATCACATCAACACTTGCACCTTTAATGGCTTAACCTGAGTTATATAAGGACATAACGAACTACATAAAACAAGAATGTCAGGATTCGCAAGTTTCCAAACAACCCTCATTAAGGATTGTCAGAGGGCCAAGTGTGACATTGTACGCATTGTGGGTGCTCTTGAAAAAGCTGAGACCCAAACAAAGGATGAAAGTGAATGGGAATATGAAACAAACACAGGATCTAAAGCTGAAACAATAACCGAAACACCCATGGTTCCTTTGGAAGATTCTATCATGGTATGGTTGGATTTTCCTACATGCAATGATGTTCAGCAAACGCGCATTAATTAGCCCTCAAGCAAGTCATAACATCATGACAATAGACACGGGTGTCATTGGGACAACCTAAACTCACCTCGACAAGGAATAGTCTTGCAAAAGGAACCAATGAACAAAACATTGAAGTTCCAAGTTACTTTAGATACACTACTCGAACAATCGATGTGACGATATGGAATTTACATTTCATGTTACCCTAGATTCCCTTGAGTATGATGTCGTCTTTGGTGGTCCTTGGATAAGTGAATCATTGTATTCATTAGATGAATCCATGCAAACAATCACCTTGAACACTCCTGCATGTAATGTACAATTGCTATTATTATGGGAGGAAGAAACCTTGCAAGAGCTGGAACTTCCAACATATCTTACTGAAAAGATCCCTAGGATTTTGGTTGGATTGAAAATTGCAAATAAAATCACCATAGCTCAAGCATAGCTTTATCCAACACGAGAACACAATCTCATGACCCTCGAGCTATGGGATTTGTTAGGTCAACCAACACTCATGGCACATCCTGAAAGGATTACCTTTACACAAGACTTAAACATGCCATGTCTGGGGTACTTTGAATATACAATGTATATTGAAACTAACCCCCTCACTTGCAAGTTTTTTCTGGTTGAGTATGTGTTGGAAGCAGATTTAATCTTGGGGCATAAATGGATTGTTGCTACCCAAGCACCACTGTGCTTTGCTAGCAATAGACTCATCATGTCGATCAACAACAAAAAGTCGCCAATATCATACTGCCACGAAGAGGATCCAACTTTAATGGATATCTATGATGCTGAACGTAAAAGGATACAAGTCTCTTCCACAAAAGCCCCTCTACACAATGACCTACCATCTGCGTTAACAACCAACTCCGATTAAGCCTCTACTCCTTCAACCCCATCCTCACCTATGAAGTTCGATGCCAAAACCTCGCAATCAGCAGCTATTCCTGAAGAAGTTCCCAGAGCCCCCAACCATCTAACTCTAATAGGAAACTCAAAGGAAAGGCCCCGGCTCCTATTCATCTTCATCAACAAACCTCACCAAAGGAGACAGCCACATGCTCAAAGGCCTCGTCATCGACAACCACTCCACAAGAGACTCTAACCTCATCATCAACAATGCCAATGAGTCTTAAACCTGCAGCCTCAGGGCCAACCCAAGTCACGGAGGGCCTCAAAACTTCCACACCAACCCAAAAGAAAACTCCACCAAGATTCCTACAATCACGATATCTTAATAGTATCAAAATGTGGGTGGAGAAGCAGCTACTTGTAGCTCAAGGCTACTATCAAATTTGGGTGCCTCGACAGTCAAAAACTCTTCCTCAACGAAGCACTCGAAAGCCAAGGAAAAAGAAGAGTACTCCACAACACTGTCCACAAGAGTCTATGTGAGTTCCTCAAAGAACTCCACCAATGCAATAAGTGTGGGTACCAAAAACATTGCTGCAAGCACAAGGGTACTACCAAAGAAATACCAAAGCTTGGGTCCCCAAGCACATCACAAAGTCCCCTAAGCTTGCACAAAGAAGAAAGCCTCAACACCAAGCACATCGGTAACCAAATTACAGTGTTCATCAAATATGGGTGCCTATGCATGTACTTCAACAACAAGGATACTATGATGTTAATTCCATCATATGGTTGCCAAAATCGAACAATGTGAAGAAAACCTCACCACAGCTTCAACCCAAACAACTTCACCTATAGTTCGACAAGAATGAATCCCAAGCAATAGCAAGAAAATCCCTCCACCACTCTCGTGCATTCATCACCAACACAAGAGCTTGTCTGTTCAAGCAAACAATCACCAGTCTTCCCTACTGCCACCACAACATCATTTCAGCACAACAAATTCAAGAATCAACACGGATACTTAGGAGCACATCAAGAATAGAATAACAATGCTCTTATCACCCCTCTGGTAGTGAGAAATGAGCGCGCACAAGAAGTTGTTGCTTGCAAGTCATGACCTAGAAGACCAAAAAAAAAACCTCCAGTCAAAACCTACAAATTCACGGAATTCCATATCACGGAATTACAATTCACGGAGTTCCATCTCACAACTTAAGAACCTGCACTTTCACATTTAAGCCTCATTACGGATTAAGCCATATCACACAATAGCCACTATATATTTGTTAAGCTTATAGCTTACTATTCTTTTGGCTAAATTAATGTAGCAACTGCTCCATGAGTACGAATCCATACTCATGCACTGGAGAACATTTGCACCAAAGCCTCACCATCGACAACTTCCAGGTACATCTCTGGGGATGGGGGGGGCCATGGTGGGCGAAAGCCTGGTGGTCAATGGTACAACCCACCATCACCTGGAATTTTACTTCAAATTACAAACCTCTCCAAACGATGCCACCATCTTCACAAATCAATGATCTTCAATCCTTAGTGAAGATATCTATATTAGCCTCGCAAGTCGATGTAAATCTTTCAATCCTCACCAACAAGTGGCTACTTTTCAACATAGAGTAGTTCAATAAGAGTCTATATGACTCAATTCTTGTACTTCATGAAAATTTGCTTCTAAGAGCACTTAATTATGCATAAAAACATAAAAAGCACATGGGCAGAAGAAGACATGATCAAGTCCTACTCAACAACATTTGACAAGAATCCTGCCACACAAAGAGACATCATCACAAGCTAATTACTTCAAATGATGAATGTCACTTCAATGAATCAAATGAGAAATTGAGAATCACCATCTCGTTCTGATGATTAAGTCTACATTCCTCCGGATTCTCTCTCTTCTCTCCCATTATTAGCATCTCTTAGTGTCCCCACTAACAAAAATCACATGTAACTTTGCCGATGATTGCCAAAAACAAAGTGGGCCAAAAAAAAAAAGAGCTCACACAAAAATAAAAATGCAATCATTCACAAAAACCCCCCACCCCGTTAGAAATTCCCAATACACAACTAACCTCTTCATTCATTAACTAGCTTTTCTTATTTCCTCCGAAGGAACAAAGACCATTGAACGTCATTCAACATCAAAGCCATTGACAAGCTTATTCATTCTCCCCACGCAAAGATCTTCAACACGATCACGTAGACATGATCATCATCAGGAAGGGGGGAATGTTAATCCAATTCTAGGATTCACAAGAGCTACCGCCATTATCTTACATCAAGGAGTCATGGTAGATACACCAAAGGGTCATACATTCAAGATATAAAGCAATAATTTCCAAAGCTACAACTTGGATGGGTGCTCATAATGGTGTGACATAGTATTTATGGCAATTCCCGCTTCAAGAGCGTGTGGTAGCAAGTTAGGATGAAGTCCTAAAAAGTGATGTACTTCATGGATATATTATGAGAGTAGTCATTGTAATAGCATTAGGTCTCTTATGAGCCTAAAGTGCCCGACCGGCCATAGTTTAAATGAGTGTGAACACTTATGGTCATGTATATAAGTGAATTTATCTTATAATACAACTTACTCTCCCATTGTGCAATTGAGTCTTGCTCTTGCTAATCTCTCTCCCTAATGCATGCTAGTGAGTGTGTGTGAGTGAAGTGAGGTGAGAGGAGAGACGAGGACCCGTAGTGCAATGCGGCGGTGTGACAACGCTCGCAGAGACGCGATGGAATTGCTTCTCAAGGAGTTGTAGAGCTTAGAGACCTCAAGGGTTACGAGCTCGGCCATTGGAAAGATCCTCACGATAGTTGCAGTTCACCAGGTAATCTCTTTTTGGATGTGTTTCAAGGAGGGTTAGGGTTAGCCTTAACAGTCATTCGCATGTATCCAAGAGGTGAAAGAGAAGGGAGAGAGGTTGTGGGCTTTTACTCACTTACTCCTACTAATGACCTTGACCCTTTCACAAAGCCTTGAGCCTGTATGGGCATGTGCTAGGATGTACCTGGTTCTGCAAGCTAGGCTGGCACTTGTCGCATTCACGCAGCGTGACTCTTGGATGCTTCTTTGTGCAACAAGTGGCACTTACTAAGGATTGATTCTTTGCCCTATGGCAGGTGGCATGCTTACCGAGGACTGATTGTTGGCAGCACTTCTAGACATGGGCCTGGCTCTGGTACCACTGTTGTAGGAGGGTTATTGTCCTCATGCACAAATTCAATAAAATAATGGACAAAGCTCACTCTACCTCTCTCAAAACACCATAGATTATTGAGAAATAAACTTACATGAACATGAAAGAAGAGAAGATGCACGATACACACATTGGGTACAATCTACTCTCACTTGCTTGATGGCTCATGCTTTCAAGAAACTGTATTTAGATATATTTTTTTATTATTTTGTGAGCCAAAAATGACTTTTGCACTCCACTTTGGGCCTTGCCCCTAAACTTTAGAAAAGTGAACATTACGCATGAAGTAATGTGAACCATCCTTGGGCCTTGAATTTAGCAAAGTGTCATGCATGAATTAATATGGGCCATCTACTAAGGGTTAACAAACCATTTGAATAAAAATGTCCCTATAACAAATGTGCATAATAAATATGTGTGCCACCATTTTATGTACAAGATAATGATGGCCACCAAGCCACTACATAAAATGTCGCATAAATATAATGTCACCAAAAACATAATATCGCCATAAACATAGTGATGCAAAAATGTGCATCTAGTATGCACGCTAAAAATGTGTAACCATCATCATGCCACTCGCACTAGCCTTGCCACCACTGATCTGCTATCTCAAAAACACATGCACAAGATTATATCCAGTGACTATCTACCTAACATGGTGCGACCAAAACACCTGATGGTAAGTCACAGACCATGTGGCAAATAATCAAAAATAAATATCCATGAAAAATATACCACAAAAATATTTCAATAATTTTCATAATCCATAACATAATTGTGCACTTACTAATGACTTTTTTAGTTTGTCATATGCCTATTGGCACTCCTCTATTCAAAGATAAATGGCAAGTCATATAGTGGTTAGGTGTATGTAGCATATAGGAAGAGTGGTGTTAATTCTTGGATAAATTGGATTTTACTATCATTAGTGGAATTGTGATTCTTGGAGGAAATGTATCCTAAGATCACTCCATTCTTAACCTTTAAAATGGAATTTAAGTGGGTTTAGCAAGATATAATACAATTTGCATCTTTAAAGAGACAAGTGAGGTGCTCGTTCCAATACAAGTTGACACAAAGGTCACCCATGGATATCTCAATGATTTCTAAAAGTTCCTTGAAGGTAGTGTACATTAATCTCTAGAAAGTAGGAAGAGCATTGGTTAGGCAAATGTCATAACCCACTTGGCATCAATAGGAATATACTCCAAAAATGCTATCTTGTGTTGGTAAAGGATCAATTATGACTTGATTATAGCCAAAGAAGCCATCGTTGAAGTTATCTTGTGTTGGTAAAGTGTCAATTTTGACTTGCTATAGGCATATACTCCCAAAATGCTATCTTGTGTTGGTAAAGGGTCAATTATGACTTGATTATAGCCAAAGAAGCCATCCATGAAGCTATAAGCTTCCTTTCTTGTAACTCTCTACAACACATGTTGTATATAAGATAAAGGACAATGATCGCAAACAAACGCAGCATGAACCTTTCTAAGGCTAACACACATTGAGTTTATGTACAATTATAATCGATTATACCCATTTGATATGATTTAGTTTTTTATTCTTTTAAGGAACATTCACAATAGATGATACCATCTTTTTAACGAATGGTCATAATCGATGATGGCTATTTGGTATGATTAGTTTTTTGTTTAACTTGAGTAAGATCAAGAAAACATGTGGCTCACGCACACAATGCATGGTATGCCCAATTTATATGTGAACAAAAGAGGTAGTGCCACTTGGACTCCCACTTGTGGGGTTCAAATTTCCAAGGAGATAGCCATGTAGCACTTAAATGGCTATGGGAATTCAAATTTCCAAGGAGATAGCCATGTGCCACTTAAATGGCTATGGGAATTCAAGATTAATGAGGAAATTTGGACTAGATGTACATGGAAGTGAAGACTAAGATTTACAACCTTTTTAAAGCGAGCATGTACCCATCAATGCATGGGCTCCCATGCTTTTTTGAAAGAGTTGATCCTCTCATAACAACCTTACTCGAAGGGCTTAGATTTTAAATTAATAAACAACCTTTGAGTAAAGGTATAAATTAAATATTTCAAGCCCTTGAAATATGCACACACCAATTCTTATGTCTAAATTCTTAATATTACATATTTTCTCATAGTCCAAAAAATCAAAGTCAATTCCTCATATAATTTTAAGATGCAAATGAGAGTAAAAAGCCTTGCAAGGGGTATTAGATTTTTTTTAAATAATACCAATGTGTATTTAATGTGTATTTAAATAATATGGGGGGAGATAGAGATAGATAGATAGAGAGAGAGAGAGAGAGAGAGAGAGAGAGAGGTGGTTTGGTTGAATCTCTCCTTGCACCTTCTTAAGGCTGTTCATCGTTCAACATGTCGATTTCCATTCTAGTTCTCCACTTTTGGCTTCAGTTTGCGAACTAGAGAGAGAGAGAGAGAGAGAGAGAGAGAGAGAGAGAGAGAGAGAGCGAGAGAGAGAGAGAGAGAGAGAGAGAGAGAGAGGGGGGGGGAATGAAGGAGGAAGGGAGAGAAATTATATATATAACTCATTCTTGGTGAGAAATGCTTGTCAAAGAATATGCTCTTACCAATAAATAAGAATTTCCAATTAAAGATGAGAATTCTAAACTTTAGCTTGTTGGGTAAAGTCTATACCCAAGTTCCTTAGCAAGAAATACATAATTTACTATCTTTAGTACTTTAAGAAGAAATGTAACCTTAAGTGGGTAATTAATAAGGTCCTCACATTCAAAATTTTAGACATTTTAACCTCTTAATGTTCCTCAAAGGTTACATCTTTAGTACTTTAAGAAGAAATGTGACCTTAAGTGGGTAATTAATGTTGGAATTAGGGTTAGGGTTGCAACAATGCACACACACAAGATAGAGAAGCTTGAGAGCACACAAACTCACTAGATTAGAATGAGCACACACAAGATAGAGAAGCTTGAGAGCACACAAACTCACTAGATTAGAATGAGCACCCCAAAATAAGTAAATAAGAGGGTGTACATACGCACGGGAGGAAAAAACCTCCTAGTGAGGGAAAAAGTGCCCCAGTGGTCCTAAGTGTGTTCACACACATCACTACCATATAATGCCACAAATCCCCCCTAAAGTGATGATGTGAACATGTACAGGGTATGGCCGATCAATACTGAAAAGGGAGTAAGTCCAAAGCTTTATGAAAAGCTTCAAACTTTTCATGAGAAAGAGCCTTTGTGAATAAATCTGCCATATTGTCATGTGTAGGCACATAGACTAAACTGATCTCTGCTGCTGCAGAGTCTTTTCCTAACATAGTGGTAATGTACCTCAATGTGCTTAGTGCAAGCATGAAACACTGGGTTCCTCGCAACTACTAATGTGTTGGGCTGTCAGTGAAAATTGTAGTGCTAGACGACTATCCAACACCCAAATTAGCCACACACACTCAACTGTAGCTGTAAAAGCTGCCCTATACTCAGCTTCAAGAAGTGGCCACTGTAGGCTGCTTCTTGCTGAGCCATGATATACATGAATCACCAAGGCGAAAGCAAAACCCACTAGTGGACACTTGTGTGTCATAACATCCAACCCAATCTGAATCACTACAAGCATGTAGTTGTGATTCACCCCCTTTTGGGTAAAACAATCCAAAATACTGAGTGCCCTATAAATAGCGAAAACCAACTTAACAGCCTGCCAATGCTTCATACCTGGGCTATGCATAAATATGCTTAACTATGAGACCGCATACTATATATCTGGCCTCGTGTTGCATACATAAAGAAGGGATCCAATAGCCTACTGATACAATCTAACATCAAAACAGTCTCCTACATCTTGAAGATTAAGTCGAGTACCTGTCTCCATAGGTGTAGCCATAGGTTTACAGTCTTCAAGATTAAACCTCTTCAATAGCTTCTATATATATTTAGACTGCAGCATAACAATGCCATCATTGTGCTACATAAACTGAATCCCCAAAGAGTAATGCAACGGCCCCAAATTTGACATCTCAAACGATGACTGCAAATCCTTAAGGCTAAAATCTGATCTATATCGAGTCTCGTGAGCAGCATGTCATCAACGTATAGAACGATGACCAAAAATGTGTCCTTACTCCTCTAGGGTACTCTCTGTTGGACTGTTATAAAAATCATTTGCAACCAAGTATGTATGAATCTTCTCATACCATGCTGTAGGAGCCTGCTTAAGGCCATAAAGAGCCTTTTTCAACCTGCATACTTTAGACGCTTCTCCTTTCACAACAAACCAAGAGGCTACGATACATACATCTCCTCATGTAAATCACCATTCAAGAATGCAGTCTTAGTGTCCAACTAATGTACATTCCACCCATGATGTGCTGCTAAAGCAATGAGACACCTAATGGTAATCATACAAGATGTGGGTGCAAAGTTTTTATCATAATCAATGCCCTTTTGTTAGGCATACCCCTTGTAGCGATCAATGCTACCATCTACTTTGCATTTTAACTTGTAAACCCACTTAGTACCAATGGCCTTCTTGCCATGAGGTAGATCTGTCAAATACCAGGTGTCATTCTTGAGTATAGAGTTATACTCATCCTGCATAGCATGCACCCAATGATCATCATCATGTGTTTCCTCAAAGGAAACAGGTTCCTCCTCATTACATAAAGTAGAAATGAGAACATGATCCACACAAGAATAATCTGCATGATGAGAACCTGCACAAGTTTTGCTAAGTAAAGGAACTGCCAACTTGCTATCCCTCAATGTCTACACAAGCCATTTTGGCATACGCTTAGATTCTTCTATGGCTACTCTCTCCTCATCCACTACATCCTCAATAATTGCCTCATCAAAAGGCTGATTTGCACCTGCAAAGGCTGAATTTCAGCACTTGGTTGAGCATTCAATTGCTCTACATATGACTGCCCTCCATTAAACAAAGGTAGGAGTGAATCAAACATGTCCTGTAAGCATACATTCTATTGTTTTTTGCACATATAAAACTTTAGAAAGAGTGAATGCACCCCCATTTACAGCAGTGAGCACAACTCTACCAACTCCTTTGACAGGATATGAGGAACCATTTGCACATGTGATGGTTCCTGCACTTGGGATAGAGTCCAGAGATGAGAATAATTTTTTTTGTGAAGTAATGTGTTTACTAGCACCACTGTCAAAGTACCAAACATCCGATTCTGCCACCACTGAAATGCGTACATCATGAACAAAAGGGTCATAACTGCAATGTACATTCCATGCCCAATCATCTTGAACAAAACTTGCAGATTCCTTCTTCTCTACACTTGGTGCAAATGCATCAGCCACCACAGCCATGTCCGATTCTTTCTTTTTCTCCTTCTCTAGCCTTTGCTTGCACTCATGTGTTCTGAAGTCTTACGTGACTGAATATGAGGAATAATGCTTCGCTTCACACAAAGTGTAAGCAATGCATGTGCATGTGCATCTCTTCCATACCATCTCGTTTGAGCAGCAGTGGGAGGTACTGGTGGTGCATGTGGAGGAGCCACATCTGTATCAGATTGTACTTCAGATGTACCTGTAGCACCTGGTTGCACTGGTATTTGTGAAACAGGACGAGTTTCACTACCACTGACCATATTCCAAAGGCCTTTAGCAACCAATACATGCCTCATCATATAGGACCACAATGGGTAATTAATCCCATCAAGTTTGTCCTCAGCAAACAAACATGTTGAATACATCACTACTACCAGCCATGACTCTCTACTAAATACAAAATCTTTCAACAAAGTGCAAGTACACAGTATGAATGCAACCCTGGATGGCTACCAACTCTGACTAAATGACCTGCAAAGTGTATGAAAAATAACACAGAGTAGAGAATAGAGTGTTACTTGTGAAAGTATGATGGTCGATGTTGTTGAAGACACTGTAGATGCTGATGCACACCAAATCTTTACCACTACACAACCCAAACACCCAAAATCGAGCATAACCAATCCAAAATGATGCCTCTCTAGAACGCCTGCAGAAACCTTGCGGTGCCCAAAATGCGCCCAAATCACGCTTCGAACCCCAAAAATTTCTATATACAGCACACTACAGTATATACCTTCTTCTCCTAAGAGGGTATCTCAATCGAAGATAGAAAAACAGGGTCGTGAGGAGCGAGGCATACTAGTAGATCAAGTGTTGAGGAAGCTAGCTCAGATACCAATTGTTGGAATTAGGGTTAGGGTTGCAACAATGCACACACACAAGATAGAGAAGCTTGAGAGCACACAAACTCACTAGATTTAGAATGAACAAATGTGTGCCAGATACAAAAGATAAGTACACACCCAAAAATAAGTAGATAAGAGGGTGTACGGGGGAAAAAAAACCTCCTAGTGAGGGAAAAAGTACCTCGACGGTCCTAAGTGTGTTCACACACATCACTACCATATAATGCTACAATTAACAAGGTCCTCACACATCACTACCATATAATGCTACAATTAACAAGGTCCTCACATTCAAAATTTTAGATACTTTGTGCCCTCAAAGGCTACATCTTTGGGTAGAAAAAGATATGCCAAAGTTAAGCCCTATTACATGCTTGAAGTATTTCCTCACCATACATAGTGTGGGATTTATTTCTTTGCAAGGAAATAGTATTTAAATTACTCTTTATGCATGATTGAAAAGTAATAAACAACTAGGTTACAATAGCAAGGATGATAACATTAATGTTTTTGTTAGGTGCAACATAGAAACTTAGTTTTATTTTTTTCGTGCTCTTACTTTGCTAGTTAAACTAAAGAAACATACTCTCTATATAGCATTTATATGTTCATAAATAATGTGCTACTCCTCTTCCATGAAAAGATTTTGTAAATAAGTAGTATGGTAGTGTTATACATAATATATCTCTTTCATGATAAGATTTTGTAAATAAGTAGTATGGTAGCGTTGTACATAATAAATGTGCTTAGATGTAATCGTAGGGTGAAAGGAGCTATTATGGACTTCTTGCAATCTTAATTTACAACATGTTAATCTTGCAAATTATCCTTGTTAGAGTTGTTGTGTTCTTGTCAAGAATGAAAATAAGTGGTACATACCCCTTGTACGAGAAGTGTGAGTATGACCATGACTTACATTTGCAAACTCATTTTTGTTTGTTTATACCAAGCTTGTTCTTTTAATAATGTCCACCTTGGAGATTTTACCTTTTTTTATTTTTTTTTTGTGTTTTTACCTCCTTTCCAAATTCTCATGGCTCTTTTTTGGGAGCGTTTTCTTGAGATAACTGATTCATTTTAAGTTTAATAGGACTATTGTTATCGTATCAAACTGAACCTCCAATGTGTCTAAAATCATCTTATATATCATCCATAGCTTTTGACATATAATTTTATAATTAAAATAGATGGTCATTATATATTCTTTATCATATGTCCTAGTCGTCTAAGTAAAGATATTCTCTGAAGGTGTAGCACAAAAGTTGTAAATAAGTTACATCCTAGCTTTTTGATACGATGAGAGTGCACAACATGTGATTGAGAAAACTTCTCATTGGCAAATTCATGTGTACATGAAGGAATGGTTTCTTGGTTCACGTATAGCTTTTCCTTTTTTTTCATGAAGAACATTCTATGATAGCAACTCTTATTATTGTGATGTAGTTTTCAGCTCATATCAATCCATGATGAAATAAAGAAAAGCACTAAAGATGTGTAAATGATATGTTCCTATGGTGCTAGGGTTAGAAATCATATTGAAATTTGAATTCGAATCTTAATTTTAAAAAGATATTGTAAAATTGAGTCAATCTTCAAAAATCAAAGAAAAACAAACCCTTTAATTTAAAAGCAATAGAGAGATAGCAAATAGAAACCAAATATTAAAAGTTGGCAAAAAAGTTACAAAATTGAAATAATAATTTATAGCTCCTTTTCCTTTTGTGATTTACAATTTCAAAATGGATCAATTTTTTTTTTTGAAATGGCTCGCAAAGAGAGTGAAAAATGAGACTTGTTTGAGAAGATACTAATTTCAAATATGCAAAAGAAAGCTTGAAGCTTATGTGTTGGAACTGTTACACTAGCATTGATGCACTTTTGATTTAAATTTACACTATAATTCTTAATGAAGCTATTCAAGTTAAATTTTCTTGTTGAAGACTTTATGCACTTTAAAAGCTTTTCTAGGCACCCTTTTTTATCAACAAAGATAGCAATATAAAGCATTTTAAGCTTAGTATAAATACATCCTAAGGTTATGAAGCCTACAGTATTTAATAGATTAATACCACACACAATTGTACATATATCCTAAGCTTATGACATCTACATTAGTTATTTGATTAAACACCACCTACGGGGTGTATACACAATGGTACATATATCCTAAGCTTATGACATCTACATTCTTTATTTGATTACCTAATGGTGGCTTTTATGGGAAAAAAAATGATGTGGTGGAGTTAAATAAAAGGGTAAGGCAATTAATTAAAGGAGTAAGAAATGGACCAAAAAATACAATGGTGAAAAAAGTAGTGAAAGTTCAAGTTGAGAATAAAAACTAAAGTAATCATATTCTCAATCTAGTGACAGTTGAGAATATGTGACTAAATTTAAAAACTAAAGTAATTGTTTTTAAATATAATCATCTATTTTTGTTTTGTGTATGAAGTTGAGAATACATGATTAAATAAAAACTAAAGTAGACATGAAAAGTAATCATAATTGGCTTTCATTGAAAATCCACTGGGTTCAAGGCTAGTGGTCAAAGTGTGGGCAAAGAAGGGGGATGTTTTTGAGAATCAGTCACCCAAAGGATGCATTGCTGAGAGGTTCTGATGGAAGCATGCATTCAACTAGGATTTCAGATTTCTTGGGAAAATTCTTCTTTTATATTTGAAGATGAGAGATGGAACATGATTTGTAACATGCTGAATGGGAATTGAGGGTTGTCAAGTCGGCATATGAGATGTAATTGCTTTTTGGTATATTAATATATATTTATATTGGTCCCAAAAAAGGTAATCATAATCATGTGTGTGTGTGTGTGTGTGTGTGTGTGTGTACAATAATTCCCAATGCAAATTTTTGTTTGTGGATTTTACAATATAAATTTATGTTTTTTATTGTAGGCACCACTCATGTGCATGTTTATACACAAACACACACACTCACTCACTTATACCTTACATATTTATACCTATATTACATTTCGTGTTTATTCCCATACACAAATTATCTCTCTCTCTCTCTCTCTCTCTCTCTCTCTCTCTCTCTCTCTCTCACACACACACACACACACACACACAATCACACAATCACACACTTTGACACATGTGAATGCCTCAATTAAACCAGCTTGTATATATAAAAGCATATATATATATATAGAGAGAGAGAGAGAGAGAGATTTTTACACCCCAAATTTTCCCATAGTTATTTTTTCCTTAATTCTTTCCTTTATGGATGACCTTATGGTTGTCTATTGTGTCTTCAACTTAATTAAAAAATACTTTACTTAACCCTACCAACCCAAACTAAAATTTTTCCCTGCATTAATTTACAACTTAAAACTTTAGGTTATCTTTTTGAAATCAAGCTGATTGCGATCATTACCTAACTTCCCTAACATAAATTTATGTCTTTTCAGCAATTTACTATCTCATGCATAGCCTTTACTATATATGGTTTAATATCAAAATACATAGTTAATGAATATTAATTACAAATCCTAGTCATCTATCCAAATATAGATCTTCTCTCACAAGGTAGGACAATAGTAGTTGTAAATATGCTTTACCCTACCTTTTTGATGAGCTAAATAAGCAAAGTATTACGGTGATTCTTAATGACATTTAATAAGTCCTCCGATTTATGTACAAGGAAGGAAAAATCACTTGATCTATGATTAGCTTTTCTTGTTTTTTCATGATGAATATTTTGTGATAACAATGCTTAGTATTTGTGGTGTAGTTTTTATTTGAGGGGTTTACATGAAAAAAAAATGATATCATGTGAGTTCAACTAGGGACTAATTTCTAATTAGGCCATTTATAGTTTTACATTCAGTGGAGCTACCTTATTTTTAATTAGGCAATTTATACTTTACATTCACACTGAAATTATCGTATTTAATAGTTGCCAATGTATTTGAAAGAATGTATACATATAGGAAATGATATGTACATTCCTAAAAACCATGTATGACATCTTTTAAATACCCTCTACATGCAAGTGATATGGGGGTTTCTTAAGATTGAGGCCCTTGGGAGTTTTAATACCCTTTGCCCACAAGTGATATGGGGGTTCCTTAAGAATGAGGCCCTTGGAAGTTTTAATACCCTCCACACAAAAGCTATATGGGGGTTTTCTTAAGAGTGAGACCCTTGGGAGTTTTTAATCCATAGTCATCCACAATTAGGGAAGGAAAACATTGAAGATGTGAAATTGGTGGGTTTTCTATGTAAGCATAAGAAATTATAAGAGTCTTTGACTAAAGCTTTATGATTAACTAGGTGATAGAATTGAGGCATTACTTGGAAAAGGTAAAACATATATATTCTCATTGAAAAAGGAGGCAACCAATTGAAATCAAGGATAAAAATTGACAAAAAAAATTAGCTACTTTGTAAAATAAAAGATAATAAATGATTAAAAAATCAACAAAAGTAACTACTTTATAAAATAGAATAAACTTTGAGATAATATGAAGTTATTCATATATGTTGGAATGAAGATGGGTGGTTTTGTCACCATGAAACTAAGCTTACGATGTATTATCATGTGCTTATATATAAAGCCATAATCAATAGTATCCTCCATGAAGAGATTTTTAGATGAATTTTGAGTTAAATAAAATGCTAATGTACCATATTTATTTACATGAAGAAATATTAGCAATGATAAATGATTACAAACGATGGACAAAGAAATTGAGAAAAATAATTTAAATTGTCATAGGTTAGTCGACTCTTGCCTCTGAGTGGTTAGCTTGCTTCACTTTGCTATAACCGCTATAACAAAGTGAGGTTGTGAGTTTAAAACCTTGGTAGTACTTTGAAAAAAATCAAGGTCAAGAACATAAGGTTTAATTAATAATAAAAGAAAACTTAAAAGTGAGCATTTCCATGCATGTGCATGTGCAAAAAACATGTAACACAAGACATTTATTGCACCTTGCATGTACGTATGTATGTTTTCCTATGTGTGTGTGTGTGTGTGTGTGTGTGAGAGAGAGAGAGAGAGAGAGAGAGAGAGAGAGAGAGAGAGAGAGTATCATTTGTGGAAAGCCACTAGAAATTATTGTACGGGGTTATCATAGGCACCAATTGTTTGCTCGTTGAGATGTGTGATTCTTGAACAATGTGTACCCTAGAATGAGCTGGCACATAGATGCTTCTCAAAGTGATAGTGAGTTTTTCTAATAAAAAATTTGACTAGTACCAAAAAAAAAAGAAGTATCTTAATATATTGTAGGCTTTACTTAAAACTCCCATCATTATTTTGGAATTTATTATATTGAATGAACAAAGAAATCAAATGAATAATGTTTATTTAAAAAATTTAAAGCTATAAAGGGACAAACTCTTATATATTTTTAAGTAACAAGTGAAGACAAGGCCATGATTTAAAATTCTAACATTGAAAGATGTAATTTGTGTTGTCTCTCACACACAAACATAATATTAATTTAGGACTTTACAAGATATCCCAATACTAAAGAAGTTCTCATAAGTCACATTTAATTCATTTTTACGTCAAAAGGGTGAGGTCGAGATATCTCTTTGATAAACATGATAGGGTAGTAGGAATTGAGGAAATAAAATTTCATACATGGAACAACTTTGAAAACATTGAAAGTTATCATGGTGACTTGAAAAAAGAACCACACAATTCAACGATTTGCATCATGGAAGTTATGCTCAAAGACTCTTCATTCCTTAAGTAATGTGTCAACAAAATTTACCATCTTCTTACACAATGTGATACATAGGATTTGATACTGTCACTTTTTAATGAGTGCTGTTGATTGACTTTTTAACACAAAAGGACAAAGAATGTTCAATACATGGACCACCAAATATTCAAGGAGGAGAATGCTAATATAAATCATACGAGAACAAAGTGGTTTATCTTAATTATGAAGTTTGGAGCTTCAAAGGAGCCATTGTTGAGAACCTTCAAAGCACACACACTTTAGGGGAAAACCATATAATCAACATGCCCATGTTATTGTGATTATGTAGCTGAACTACATGCCAAAATGAAATTATAAGAATGAGTTAGTATAATTTCATATTTTGAGGGTGATATTCCTGTGGGTGGTGAAGGAAAGATCTCTAAGTAGTACTAGATGATTTTCTTTTTTCACCTTCCTTTCGTCAAACATAGTGTGCTTACCACGAGAAATCTAATTATATTTTCCTATTTTATTTATAGATAGCCACAATAGTGTGCTTACCCACGAGAAATGTAATTATATTTTCCTATTTTATTTGTAGATAGCCACAATTATTAAAATTTGGATGCTCTTGATAATATTTAAAGTGTAGTCACATATATGCTACCTCAAGCTCCTCAAAATATTTAGAGATTGATAACACACAAAATAATTTATGTGATGTAAAAGTCATGTACTTTGTGTTTGAGAACATTTCGACATGTATAAGTAAAAATTAAAATGATCCTAGATTCGCTATAATTTCACTAACTTGTCTTGCTTGTGCTAGTTAGAAAAGGCTTTACACATGGAAAAACTATAATTGTAAACTATAACATATGGTCTTTTAGACATAGCTAGCTTTTAAAATGAAACTACTTTTTTTAATAGTCTATTAAAAAAGAATGAAAAAATGAGACTCGTTTCCCTTAGCAACATAATTAGGTTATGAAAGAATTTATAATATGAAAAAATTGATTCTATATTCTTTCATGAAAGAATTTATAACATGATAAATTTGATTTTATATTATTGACATGAGCATATATATTTTAAGGGGAGAGAGAGAGAGAGAGAGAGAGAGAGAGAGAGAGAGAGAGAGAGAGAGAGAGAGAGAGAGAGAGAGAGTACGATAACATTAGCTAGGTACAATGATAGAGCTAAGTGATAGATGAGGTTATGTACAAAGCTCCTTAGTACACCTCTCCTTGGTAGTGGTCTATGTAGAACATCGACCACCCCACGAGGCAATCAAGAGGGTAGTTGCTAGGAGGCCACCTAGGTCCACCAAGTCAGATTGCTGAGTGGAAGTAGCATGGTGCCATCGTAGGATGTCCTAGTTTTGGATCTACAGACCGGATATTTGCCATGGGGGAGGGGGGCCGCTTGGCACACTGCAATATTGAGAGAGAGAGAGAGAGAGAGAGAGAGAGAGAGAGAGAGAGAGAGAGAGAGAGAGAGAGAGAGAGAGAGAGAGAGAGAGAGAGAGAGAGAGAGAGAGCAAGCAATAAGTCATTGAAATGGTAATGTAGTAGAGACACCACACCTTGGTTTAGGCAAAGTCTCCTCCAACAACAACATGTGAAATGTGCAAAGACGAGGTTTACCTAGAAGAAAAACGATGTTGAAACATTTATAGTATAATAGGTTTCTGATAAATATGTAAAATAAAATTAATGAAAATATAATATGAATACGTGCATGCATGTGTGTGTGTGTGTGTGGAGAGGGAGGGAGAGTATGCATGTGTGTGTGTGTGTGTGTGTGTGTGTGTGTGTGTGGAGAGGCAGTAAGTATAAATAGATGTATGCACATATGTGTGTGTGCGTGGGGTAGGTCGGGAGTTCTTTGTTAAAAATCAAAATGTAGAAAGGACATCATGAAGGAAATTACTAAAAGCTATCGAAAGAAAAAAATTAAGATTTGCTTTCACCAAAAAAACCTCCTCCTAGATGTGGAAATGAATGGATATCATACCTCTGGCAACAAATTATTCGACTTCAAACTATCACTAAGGGAAAGGCTTAATAAGTTTGAACACTCCTGCATCACAATTTGGGAAACCAAAACATGTTACGAATAGAGATTTTTAGTGTATAGGAATTTTTGACGGTCGAGCAAACAGAAGGTGATCAAACTGTAGGAGACAACAAAAATCTCAAGATGGAGCTTCACACAGAAGTTAGCTCAAATTCTATAACAAAGTTGACATCAAAAGTAACGAAGCACATCATCTGCACACCTAATTAATCTACATTGCCTTAAGGGTATTCGAGCTAGATTCTCGTAGCTCTTTCACGAATGAAACACGATGTTTGTTTCTCAGCCAAGACAGAGGATCACCGTAACAGCATTGGAGGTCGTTAGTAGCAGAGGAGATAAGCTCACATATAGTGTGCCTCATACACACATCCATCTTGTGTCGGGGGCATCAATGCGTCTATGACACGGTGAGTATGTTACTACTAAGTTGCACACCCACAACATTAGGCATCACATCCATGCTCTGAGTAATTAACTGGCCTTGACCTGCTATGACAATTTGAATACGATCATCATCACACACTGACTCCATGGACGGGCATTGACGGGCATTGAAGGCATGCATTATATTAGTAATCCAATGGGTGAGTTTAGTGCTATGGCTAAAGACAAAAAGCATTGGGCAAAAAAGTCTGTCCATTTGTTGTTTTCTCCTCCTCCACTTCTGCCCATGCGCGCTCTCTCTCTCTCTCTCTCTCTCTCTCCTCCTCCTCTTCAAGCTTTCCTGATCTCTGACTTCATCAGAATTCTGTTCGACTTTCTTCTCCATCCCTTTCACCTTCCACCTTCCCCCTTCCATGGCGCATTGTCAACCTGCTCGTTTCTCGCCCGATCCCTTTTCGCCTGCTCATTCCAATACAGTGAAAACGATCTTCTAGTACTCGCTTGTTGACAAAACAGGAGATCCAGTTTCATCCCCTTCCCTCTTTCTCCCAAGACGCTGAAAGTTCCTTATACTCTCCATATCTGCTGACCTAACTGCATCAGAAGACACCCTTGACAGAAGAAAACCCTAACCCTAGCCGAAGAATACAAGCAGGCTGAACACGCCAATTGAAAACCGGTAGATTTCTCGATCAGCAATCCGTGGATTTCTGCGTACAACAATTGTGAATGGCCGAATAACACATGGATGGCCGATAACAATAGCTACAGAATCAATGCCCGGAATGTCTGGGCAAGCAATGCCGAAGGTGTGGCAGCTTGAAGATAGGATCGCCAGAGTGGTAATGCCGGCGGTATGGTAGCTTTGATGGCAGATGTAGCGCCGGAAAGGCTCAGCAAGAGCAGCAGTGCGAATCAGGAGGCACTGTCGGATTTTCCTAACTCCGTCAGAGCTGGTGCTGGAAAGGCACGGAAAAAGATGCCGAAAATCATACGGGAGGGTTTCATGGTGCGGTACGGCAGACGGAAAATTGGCCGATCGTTCTTTCACAAGCGCTACTTTGTGCTGGAGCCCAGGCTTCTTGCATATTATAAGAAACAACCATCAGACAATGAGGTGAGATTTTTCTTTTGAGATTTCATGGCATCGCCCTCGTGTTTTTTGGAGATTAGGATCCCAATGGTTTGATCAGTCTGTCTTTCACCTCTGCAGATTCCCATCAGATCGCTTTTCCTTGATGCGAATTGCAGAGTTGAAGACAGAGGGATGGAGCATCACCATGGCCATGTGATTATCATCGAACGTTTTTCTGTTAGATGGAAATTTTCTTAACAAATAAGGAACACATGTTAATGATGAGAAAAGGAAGGCTAGGTGTTTTGCCAGTCAGTGCTCAATGAGATTGTTTGGAGATTAGGCCAGGAGCTGTTCCTTGGAGGGGGAGTGTGTTTGATGCCTGCTGTTGTGATCGGGTGTTAGACACACTGATACGAATCCCTATATAGTCCAGTGGTGTCAGGCCACCTCTTCATAGGTTTGTGAAATCACCAAGGATGTCATGAGCTTGGAATGGAAGTAGTGTAAACCATGGAAATGCTTGGGGAATCTAGACTGTTGGAGAATTGGTTTTGATAAATAGTCATTTTATGTCGTGAATCATAGAATGCTATGGCATTTGATTATAAATGAGGCAGGCTTTTGGGTCCTGCCTGGCCATGTCTTCATAAGTCTATGTCATCATGCAGGACAGCATAGACTTTGAATGGCAGGGGGTTTGATTAGCGAATTCTAGAATGTCACTCATGGAAACAGCATTCAAAGGGAGGCTGGAACTTTGTGGTTGGCTCTGGAGGGCCATTTCTGTCTTTTGCTGAACTGGCCTTAGTAGCCCATTATATGCTTATACCTCACTCTTTAAGGGGAGTTTCCATGTTAATCCGATCTGATCTTATTAATGCAGGTTGAAAGTGCAGGGTTGATGTTATTTAACTTCTATTCCATAAAATTTATGACAACAAGGAGCTTGCTGTTAGACTGACAAATTGCAAAAGAAAGTTATGTTGCTAAGGTGTTCTTATGACGTGAGTGAATAACATCTGAGGGACTATAGTTTGTGAAGTGATGTGAATGGTAGACGGATGGGGAGCTGGAATTCCAGAAAAAGAGGAAGCAATCGGCCACTGGTAGCAGACATAATGCGTCTAGAGAGGCTAGATGCCAGGCACAATGCAAGATAGACTTTAGATTGAGTTTGTTAAGAAAAAATGGAATGAATGTCAAATAACCTACCTGTAGTACCAGTCTCAAGGAACTTGAAGTGAATGCAAGTGAGTTTGGAAGAAAAGCCTCTAGGAGAAGTTTAAAGGCAAGAGTACAGCAGACATGGTGGCTTCAATCGAGAGAGCATCTTGGCGAAGTGCACATTACAAGAAGAGAAATAACTTTTCTATTATTATCAAAGAATGTGCCAGAAATAGACTAGCATCTATTCTTATCAAAAGTGTCCTTATAAAAAATGTATGAGATTGGACTTATGGTTTAATCATACAATATCCAACATTTCCGTTGTCGAGAGATAGAAGAAAAAGAGAGGATCATCAAAGGATTATTGGATGTTGCTCAAGCTTGGGCTGGTCACACCGCTAAAGGCTTTCAACAGGGAGCTTGTGCAGCGAAAAACGCAGTTTGATTGGGGAAGATTAGAAGGCAAGGGAAGAGATGCATTTAATAGTGCAAAAGTTAAAGTTAAGTGGGTGCAAGAGGCTGTTGGATTTGATTACCAATCTAGTAAGAACGCTTCAGCTGTTTGGTGATTGGAGTCTATGCGTCCAACAATCATCTCTGGTAGAATAAGTGGGAGTCAACAAAGTGCGCACTTTGCTACATGGAGATTTACATGCATGAAAATCCACAAGACCTGACTGTCGTTTGTGTAAATAATAATATTATGTATGTTAATCTAAAGTTAAATCCAATCAATGCACGTGTGCACAGCATAGACACTGGGTGCATGCGGTGACACATGTACAAATGTATACATGCTGATCCTGCTTTTTCTTGCAGGTTGTTTATGTTCTTTCTGTATACAACAAGAAAGATAAATCAAATCATATTATGGTATGTTAATAAATTCAGATTTTGAGTTAGATGTTAAGATTAGTTGGAATATGGTTTTGCAAATTCACTTTGCAAATGGCATGTCACATGGAGTGCACTGGGTGCATTGGAATGCAGATGGCATCTTTTAAGTTGCATGAGGCGAATTCTTGGAAAGAAGCCATCGAACAAGTAATTGAGCAGGTGAGTAGTTCTATCTCTCGGGTATAGTGTGTGCTTCATCCTATTCTTGATTGTTTTGTCCTCCCATAGCTTTGGCAGGTTGCTGAAAGAAGTGCTGGGATTTAGTGCAAGCTTGGCGGTTTCACCTAATTTGGTGAAGTTAACACTTGCTTATGGGATATTGGCAGTATCCACACCTACAACCAGTCAATGGAAACAATCAGGTTTTCCGGCTTGAAACGAAGGGAACTGCTTTTCATGAGAGGACCACATCGTCATCTGATGGTGAAATCAAGTAAGTTGGCTAGCTATAGTCCTCAGCTTCCTAGACTTTGAATATGCCTGATGGGATGCCCTACACCTTATTTATTCATTAAAGGACTGGCTGGGTAAACTTGGTATACCACACCGTCATGTCCCTGCTCTGCTAGTCAATTGCATACAGAACTCCAATGCAATCCTCAGGAGGAGCTGGTAACAACCTGTAGATGTAGTAAATGAAAGTCACTGTTTTGAAGAAGGCATCAACCCCCAAGGATGATGCTCCAAATGATGGGGCGGGGCATGTGCCATGTAGGGCTTGTTCCGGATCTTGCGGGAGAACATCATCACTTGCAATCTCTCCATCCTCCTCCAATGATCCTCCACAAGCTTTGGTTCCCAAGAGGGGGCTCCATACATCATGGCAGGTATCACGAGTGTATCAAAGTTCCACCCCTTGGTGCCATGCTTTTGGAAGTGGGCCTGGAAGCATTGTCTCTCCACAAGGGCCAAAGTGGCATATCCCCTCTTCTCATGGGCTTGGGTTGCCGGCCGAATGGTGAAGATTTGGCTAGTGAAAGTGACTCCCAAATATACATAGGATGCCACAATCTTTATTGAGCTCCTGCATAAGTGAATATATATATATATATATATATATATATATATATATATATATATATATATATATATATATATATATATATATATATATATATATATATATGTGCATGCGGAAGCTTCGTGGTCTGATCAGTAACTTCAATGCTCAGAATTCAGCAATCTTTCATGACGAATATAACGCACAAAACTGAAGTAGATGTGCAGAAAAGAGAGAGAGAGAGAGAGAGAGAGAGAGAGGGAGGGAGGGAGGGAGGGAGGGAGGGAGGGAGAAGAAGACATAGAATTGGGTCCCAAATACCCTCTGTAGGCCCCCCACCACGAATGGTGTATTTGCTTTATTAGAATGATGTAAAGCAGAAAAATAAAGGGAACAATCTTGACCTGCACTTTCCACCTTGGTTGAAGTCTTCCCCTTGGCTGTCTTGGCCCTTGGAAGCGTCAGCCCCTTGTGAATTATGAGATGCATGAATCGTTTTCTTGGCTGGGTTTTTATACCCTCAAGAGCCTCTAGTCGGCCAGCAAAATAAACCCCCACGACTTGTTTAATTAGCATTTAATGCTCTTTTTAAGTGGTCGTTTCACAATATGGGCAGCATCGTTTTCTTGGCTGGGTTTTTATACCCTCAAGAGCCTTTAGTCGGCCAGCAAAATAAACCCCCAGGACTTGTTTAATTAGCATTTGATGCTCTTTTTAAGTGGTCGTTTCACACTATGGGCAGCTGGCCTCTCTTCGCTTCTGTCCAGTCACCCCTTTATGGGCTGTAAAGCCTGCGCAGGCTGCCCATTGGGCTAGCCCACAGTCTGGCCTAGCCTTTGGGGCTGGCCGACTTAGCTGCCCAGGCCTGCCATGCTGGCAGACTGGCTGGCCAAGCTCTAAGGCTGGCCGCCTTGCTGTCCAGGCTCCCCTGGGGCTGGCCGACAGCATGCTGGCCCAAGCATGCGCCTCTTGGCCCTCTCTAGGGTGGTCCTAAAGACCTCCTAAGAGTCATGCAAGGAGTTTGACCTCCTTTTCTGGGGGGAGCCAAAAGGGCTTCCCCCTCTTCTATATGCAACCTAAACGCACCTACAAATGTCCGGCACCCGGTCGCAAACTAGATACATAGATCACTTGACGTCATTCCAGAGGGAGACTCACAGCATGGACTGGCACTGCTTCATGTGCAGACATTGCACACTTGACCTCGGACGCATAGAGTGGAACCGTGGCTAACTCGCCTCGGACTAGGCTCACATGGGACCAGTTTCCACTTTTGATCCTGCACCTTCTTGTTCAGATATGTCCACGTGGCATCCAAGTGCGGGATGCACGTGACATCCCCTTCTGCTTAATTTGACGGAAGCTGCATAGCCTCCAAATAGTCCGTCAATAAAGCCGGATAGTCGTCAAAGAATTCTTTGTCAAGCCAAACCGTTTCGTGGGTCTCTTGGTCCCGAAACTTTGTGACGAACTGTCTTTGTCTTCGGCCGGAGCCATGCTTGAAGCGGTGCAAAAGGATCTGTTCTGGAACTATCACTTCAGCTTCGTCAATCATATTGGTTCCGCATCGCCTTTCACTTCTAAAGGGATTGGACATGCATATGGTTTTAGCTAACTGACATCGAACACATCATGCATAGTCCAGCTTGGAGGTAGCTTTAACTTCATTGAAAGCTCGTTAATCTTTCTCTGGATGGGAAAAGGTCCGAAGCTCGTGAATGATAGCTTTAGCTTTGGGCATCGCTTGTCCACCTGTTTTAGTCTTTGCTTCATAATCCAAAGATAAACCCAATCTCCTTCCGAGAACTTCATATCCCTTTGGTCTTTGTTGGCCTATCGAGTGTAGGTCTCCTGTGCTTTAGCCAACTTGTCGTTCACTAACTCCAAAATCTCCTAGTAAGACTTCGTCATTCTGTTCGCTTCAAGTACTGAAGACGAGGTTCTGGTCAATAGCGACTTGAATGGTCTTCCAAACGTTGCTTCATATGGAGTCCTGCCAATAGCTGAAGAAAAGGAATCATTCAAAACAGCTTGAACTAAAGACAAATACGATTTCCACTTACCTTGTTGACCGTGGACATAACACTTTAGCACATCAAAGGCCAACTGGTCGTAGATTTTTGTCTGGCCATCAGTCTGTGGGTGAAATGCACTGGAAAAATTCAATATAGTACCAAAGTTATCAAACAATGCCCTCCAAAAATGATTGGTAAACTTGGCATCTCGGTCTGACACTATGGTCCTAGGGATCCCGCCAATCGGGTACCAATGCTGAATTAACAAATGGGCTGTTGGCATTATCATCTCTAGATTGGGCATATATGTGCATATTTCATGCTGTATCTGGCCAGATTTATGAGGCCATGCATTCATCTTATTTTAGATATTTTTTTGCTATTTTTGTCTATTTTTTAGACATTATTCTAGTATTTTTTGCATAGTCGGCCAGCCCATTGTTGTTATGTTGGCCGACTAGCTCTTGTCCAACCTATAAATAGGTGGCTTGGGTTAGCATCATTAGCACATCATTATTCAGCTATTGCTGTTGGTTGTATGCACCTACGGGCAGCCCTGGTGCTCTGCTTCAACAGATAACAAGTTTTCTACTTCAGTTCTTTTGCACATGTGCTTCTTTGCAAGTTCTATTTGCTGTTTTTTCTGTTTTACAGCCATTCTTTCATGGTATCAGTGTTGCAAAGGGACCTGCGTTTTCTACATCTACTGTTGTAGGCAAAGATCCACCGCATCTACATCTTCAAAGGAGCTGCGTTTTCTGCTGTGGACCTGTGTTTTCCATTGAGGAGGTGCGTTTTCCACTGAGGAGCTGCGTTTTCTGTTGAGGAGCTGCGTTTTGCACAGAGGTGCTGCGTTTCCAGACTGAGATCTGTGTTTTCAGATCTTAGCCCTGTATTTTGGTGCTACAACAGGGTTTTAACCCAGGGGAGTCATTTCTTACCTCTCCTTTTGGTTTCCCACCCTCCCATCCCTGCTTCTCCTTCCTTTCTCTTTGCTGCACTTAGCTTTCGAGGAGGAGTTTGCTGATTTTCTGATCAGCTCTGTTGAAGAGGAGGATTCTGCTGCATTATCGGAGATATGGCTTTTGGTCATAGTCATTCTTCTTACTCGGGGATTCTCTTTTCTTCTCCTCGATCCCAAGCCCCAAATTCACAAGGATCTTCTTCCCAGCTTCCTGTTTCTCTACCTTATTCCTAGATTCCTGCTTCTTTTCCTTCCATATTCCTCACCACCACCACTTCTCTTGTTTCTCCCCTCCCACAAACCCTCATCCCAACCCCTTCCCATGTGCCATCCTATTCACCCCCTCAAGTGAGTGATTCCATGAAGCTGACTGCTACCAACTACCATACTAGGTCGTTTTATACGCAATTGCTTCTTGAAGGAGCAGGTGTGTGGCCCTCTGTCACTACTCCTCACTTGGTGGATCCCGCGTTTCGTGGAGTTCTGGTGTCACCAATTGGCCGACCATTTGGTCCATCTCCAGTTTTTGCGTCTCGTTCACTTGAGGCCAGGCCGGTGTCTCGTGTGAAGAGGCCAGTATTTTGCTGACATGGACGGGAGCCAGACTGGTGCCACCCGTGTGTTAGCAGGATGGTGTCGTATGGACGGGAGCCAGACCAGTGCCACCCGTGTATGACCTGGACTGTGTTCGACCCATGGGATTGTCACGCCATGGAAGAGCCAGTATTCGTGCAGTAGTAAAGGGAGAGATGGCAGCCGCTTGTATGGGTGGTGAAGCAGCCGCCAGGTGCTGTAGACGAAAGAGCCGCCAGCCAAGGTGATCGCCGGTTGATGAATTCAACGCTAGATGGAAGCGATGGATGCCCACGCTTGAAGGAGAGAAAACGATTGATGCTTCACGCTTCATAGATGAAGCCTTTTTTAATAAAATTAATGTGGAGTTAACTTTGGTGATACCCACGCATGCATGTGGGGAACTAGTGGGGGTAGGTGACCATGCCCACCCCCACACTCACTTAAAAGTGGGGCTCCCCACCTTGGCCCCTAAGTGGGTGCCCAAAGGGGGTGCCCACTTTTAAATAAATGTGAACACCTAACCTTATAAAACAAAGGGGTTAGAATAAAATATTAAAACAACATGTGTAACATACTTACCACCTGTTCACATGCACTAAAACTCGTCAGAATACAGAGCAGACTTCACGACTCACTGGCAGGCGTCCCCGCTCAGTAAGTAACACGTCAAGCAGGCAAACACACAAATACATGTCATGCGAAAACAGTTTCAAACATGCAAAATATGTGTGCATGTGCAAATAGTAACATGGACATATATCCCGTTCATGGAACAAGTACAAAATATCTGTCGGCACAAAACTGGCACGACATAAAACATAAAAACCTGGTCTTCCTATGGAGTGACAGTCCCATAGGTAAGACACAGTTCCAGGCACGAGTCTCCCTATGGTGTGACAGTCCCATAGGCAAAACACGGCACGAATACTGGCTCTTCCATGGCGTGACAATCCCATGGGTCGAACACAGTCCAGGTCATACACGGCTGGCACTGGTCTGGCTCCCGTCCATACGACACCATCCTGCTAACACACGGGTGGCACCAGTCTGGCTCCCGTCCATGTCAGCAAAATACTGGCCTCTTCACACGAGACACCGGCCTGGCCTCAAGTGAACGAGACGCAAAAACTGGAGATGGACCAAATGGTCGGCTAACCGACCATTTGGTCCATCTCCAGTTTTTGCGTCTCGTTCACTTGAGGCCAGGCCGGTGTCTCTAACCGACCATTTGGTCCATCTCCAGTTTTTGCGTCTCGTTCACTTGAGGCCAGGCCGGTGTCTCGTGTGAAGAGGCCAGTATTTTGCTGACATGGACGGGAGCCAGACTGGTGCCACCCGTGTGTTAGCAGGATGGTGTCGTATGGACGGGAGCCAGACCAGTGCCACCCGTGTATGACTTGGATTGTGTTCGACCCATGGGATTGTCACGCCATGGAAGAGCCAGTATTCGTGCCGTGTTTTGCCTATGGGACTGTCACACCATAGGGAGACTCGTGCCTGGAACTGTGTCTTACCTATGGGACTGTCACTCCATAGGAAGACCAGGTTTTTATGTTTTATGTCGTGCCAGTTTTGTGCCGACAGATATTTTGTACTTGTTCCATGAACGGGAGATATGTCCATGTTACTATTTGCACATGCACGTATATTTTGCATGTTTGAAATTGTTTTCGCATGACATGTATTTGTGTGTTTGCCTGCTTGACGTGTTACTTACTGAGCGGGGACGCCTGCCAGTGAGTCGTGAAGTCTGCTCTGTATTCTGACGAGTTTTAGTGCATGTGAACAGGTGGTAAGTATGTTACACATGTTGTTTTAATATTTTATTCTAACCCCTTTGTTTTATAAGGTTAGGTGTTCACATTTATTTAAAAGTGGGCACCCCCTTTGGGCACCCACTTAGGGGCCAAGGTGGGGAGCCCCACTTTTAAGTGAGTGTGGGGGTGGGCATGGTCACCTACCCCCACTAGTTCCCCACATGCATGCGTGGGTATCACCAAAGTTAACTCCACATTAATTTTATAAAAAAGGCTTCATCTATGAAGCGTGAAGCATCAATCGTTTTCTCTCCTTCAAGCGTGGGCATCCATCGCTTCCATCTAGCGTTGAATTCATCAACCGGCGATCACCTTGGCTGGCGGCTCTTTCGTCTACAGCACCTGGCGGCTGCTTCACCACCCATACAAGCGGCTGCCATCTCTCCCTTTACTACTGCACGAATTCTGTCCTCAGGCGGTCTTTCTCCTTAGGCTGCGCTCCATCCTCCATACAGGTTGTGCAGGCTACGTTGCTGCTCTTCACAGGCAGCTGTCTATCTCTCAAGCTGCACCATAAGGCTGACGGCTGTCTACTCTACAGGCGGCTGTGTGTTTCATCTCTAGCAAGGCTGCGCTGCCCCTTGCAGGTGGATGTGTGCCCACTTCCAGCAAACGACTGCACCAGCTCCACCCTCATAACAAGGCTACGCTGCCTTCTTTCTGCAGGCGACTGTGTGACCAACTTCAGTGGGCTACTCCTCTTCTCCTGCAGGCGCCTACTTCTCCTCCCAAGCAGGCGATCCCTTCTCCATACAGGAGGCTGTGCCTTCTACAAGGTGGCTGCACTTGTTGTAGCCAGGCTGCATCTCTCTTCATAGCAGGTTGCTCCTCCACACAGCAGCCAGGTCTCTATCCTTCTTGCAAGTGGATACTTCTTCTCTCACAGCAGGCGGCTGTACCCTTCGTGGTGGTGCTTGTCTTGTTAGTTCTACACGAGGTAACTCTTTCTTCAACAAGGGTGGCTTCATATTCTATGCAAACACCACAAGTTTTGGTCTTCTATCAACCATCTACAAGTAAGTGATTTTCAGATTTGAGTAAAGCATTTTATGTTTAAATCTGATAAGGGATTCATCCCTCTACGGCCACACCCGTTCGGTGCCGGGTTGTCCAAGCTATATTGGCGAATCTCGGTCCAAAGGTGCTGAGATCGGGAGAGCCAGGCGTTAGTACGAGAGCGCCTGTTTGTGCGTGGTCTCGGAACACCAGTGAGGCGCTCTCCGCGGAGTCCAGTGAAAGCACAGGACCGTAGAGATTGGACCACACTAGTGGTCGTTCTGCTTCGAGTTTTCTACATCGAACTTCGAGCCTATTTGTTTGGTACTGTTTTCATATGTACATGGACATTATCTGGTTCTTGGAACCCATGGAGCATTGTATTTATTAAATACTCCCAATAAATATATGATATATTGAGGGGGGGGGTCGGCCCGTTCCGGCCCCAGTGCTGGTGTCCATCTTTCCATTTCATTTCATTTAAATTTCAAGTTGTTTTAAGTTGTCCATTTCAAATTTGTGGTTTTAAAGTTGTGCTATTAAGCGTGTGGGTGTCCAACAGAGTCTTTCCCACTTGACGGGATGTTGGGAATAAAGTCCCAGTTTCGCCTCCGGACCTTGATCATCGCGTAGCTCTTTTCGAGAGCTTCGCGGCCATATATTTACTTGTACATTTGGCCCCCATTTGGGCCTTGTAACGGCATTCTTTGTATTTGGTCCGCCGGGCGTCCCATAAGTTGGGCGCCCGCCCATACCCTTGTATCACTATAAATACGAGGTCTCCCTTGAGCCTCAATAAGACAATCAAGATATTCTTGAGCATTGTGTGAGTTCTCTCTCTCTCTCTCACTCTCACTCTTCTCTATCTCCTCTGCACTTCCTTGGCTGCAAGCTCGTGTTTGAGTCATTCTCCTCCAACAACTGGTATCAGAGCCATGGAGGGAAGCTGTATGCAGAAGCTATGGAGTTAGAGGTGTCTTCCACCAATTGACTACGGGATCGTCTGCGTTTTTTGCGTCAAACACCTCCCTTCTATCATCAATCTGGTGCGTTTTTTTTAGAGTGCTGCTCTCTTTTTTTTAACGCAGGAGACTGTTTTGCTGTTTTTCTTGCTCTTCCCTCTCCTGCGTTTTCTGCTCCACCCCTGCTGCCCTTCTGCTGCGTTTTTCCTCTCCCTTGCTGCCCCCCTTCTGCTGCGTTTTTCCTCTCCCTTGCTGCCCCCCTTTGCTGCGTTTCTGCTGCTGCGCTGCTGCAATCAGCAGCGTTTTGCTGCCTTGTTCTCTGCCTTCTGTACGGCTGCCATCAGCAGCAGCCAACGCTGCTGCCAGCAGCCCCACGACCACCAGCAGCAGCTAGGGCTGCAGCCAGCAGCCCCACGACCACCAGCAGCAGCCAACGCTGCAGCCAGCAGCCCCAAGGCCACCAGCAAGCAGTCCGGGCTGCAGCCAGCAGCCCCACGGCCACTAGCAGCAGCCGACGTCGCCTCCAGCAGCCAGGATCTTCGAGCAACCCTCAAAAGACAGCAACATACTGCCCCTCGGGTTTACATCGACATTCGGTGATACTCTTCCGCCGTCTCCTTCACTTGAAGTTGTTTCATCAATCTACGAGCATCCTACATTCAACCCATATCTGGTACATAACATCTTGCTATTGCTTACTTTCTGAAGTGTCAGTTTGATAAGTCATGGCGTCTACAAGTGATCTTAAGGGTCTACTAGAGATTAAGAAGTTTGCAGGCACTGGGTTTGATCTTTGGAAGGTGAGGATTCAGAATATCCTCTATCTGCGGGAATGTGATACTGCACTTGAGCAGTTCAAACCCGCTGCTATGACAGATGATGAATGGGGAATCCTGAACAGAAAGGCCGTTGCCTATCTCCAGATGGCTGTTGCTGATGAGGTTCTTGTAGACCTCAAAGGGCTGACAACAGCCTATGCCGTTTGGGAGAAGCTGAGAAGCACCTATGAGATCACCACGCCAGTGAACCAGGTACATCTCATCAGGAAACTCATGAATATGCAACTTGATGATTCTAAGAATGCAGTAGAGCATATTACTACTTTCACAGGGGTGCTTAATCAGATGCAGGATTCTGGATTGCCTGCTTTTGATGATAAGTTGAAAGCTATCTTTTTGCTCACTACTTTGCCTGACTCTTGGGAAACACTTGTGGTGTCACTTGGGACAAATCCCAACCTAACTTTTGATGGAGTCAGGGGTGCTATTCTCAATGAAGATATCCGGAGGAAGACCTCAGAGACTAGCGGTTCTGCAAATGTCTCACGAGGGAGGACGACCAAGCGGGGAAATACTACTACCAATTCAAAGGGTAGAAGCAAGAGCAAGGGCCAGCAATCTGATGTTACATGCTACCAGTGTGGTCGTAAAGGCCACAAGAAGCCAGATTGCAAGTTTTACAAGATGGAGCAAGACCGGAAGAAGAAATCCAGTCATTCAAATGACAAAAAGAAGGAAAAAGAGAGTAATTCCAGCAAAGCAGAAGAGTTCGAAAAGGACAAGAGAAAGGCCAATGTGGCCTCTGGTGTTGTCATAGAGGAACTGTCTGACTCAGATGATGTGCTATGTGTTTTTTCTGCTAATGCTCTTGATGTTCATAACTTGCATGTCACAGAACCAGATGTTATTCATGCCTTGATGTATGAATCTGATGTGCTTTCACAGACTTGGATTATTGACACGGGTGCCTCTTTTCATGTAACTCCTATCAAGGAGTGTTTTGCAACTTTCACTGCAGGCTCCCGAGGAAAGGTGTTCTTGGGGAATGATCATGCTTGCAATATTGAAGGTATGGGCACCGTGAATTTGACTTTGCAGGATGGTAGTGAGTTTGTGCTGCCAAATGTGAGGTATGTGCCTGGTTTGAAAACCAGTCTCCTGTCTGTGGGCCAGCTTGATGCCTTGGGATACACGGCCATATTTGGAAATGGCACATGGAAATTGACCAAAGGCACAAGGCTGATTTCAAAAGGATGCAAGAAAGGAACATTATATAGCCTTCATGGTCAGGCTTTGTCTGGTAAGTTTATTGCTTTTGCAGAGGTACGCTCCCACATGGAGCTTTGGCATAAGAGACTTGGCCACATGAGCCATAAGGGTCTCTCCATTTTGTCCTCCTTGAACAAGTTTGATGCAAAAGGAAGCAAGCTTGATTTTTGTAATGATTGCTTGTATGGGAAACAGAATAGGAGTTCTTACTCCTCTCGTGCCTCTCGCAAGGCTGAAAAGTTGGACTTGGTCCACTCTGACATATGCAGCATGCCCATTAAATCTAAAGGTGGTTCAAAGTACTTTGTGTCTTTTGTGGATGATCACTCACGAAAAGTATGGATCACTTTGTTGAAATCTAAGGATGATGCTTTTGCTGCATTTCAAAAGTTTTATGCATTTGTTCATACTCAAACAGGAGTGAAGATTAAATGCTTACGCACTGACAATGGGGGTGAGTTTGTTAGTACTAAATTTCAGAAATTTTGTGATGATAATGGCATTAAGAGGGAACTTACACCCCCCTATAGCCCCTCTTCAAATGGTGTGGCTGAAAGGTATAATCGTACACTGTGTGAAAGAGTTCGATGCATGCTGTCCACAGCTAATCTCTCTCAGGATTTTTGGGGAGAAGCCTTGAAAACTGCAGTTCATGTTTGCAATCGATCTCCACACACAGCTTTGAAAGGTGGAATCCCTGAGGAGGTTTGGTCTGGCAAACCGTCCTCATATGCCCACTTACGCATCTTTGGTTGTGATGCATATGTGCATATCCGCAAGGAAGACCGGAACAAGCTTGATGCTAAGTCCGAGAAGGGCACCTTCGTTGGCTACGGTGATGAAGGTGAGATGGGCTACCGTGTGTGGTTGCCATCAACCAACAAAGTGGTTCGCAGCCGGGATGATGTATTTTATGAGGCAAAGCTGCTCCGTAATGTTTGTGCCTCTCATGGTGATCAGAAAAAGGTCAAATTTCAGCAAGGGCAGCCACCCATTGATGCTGAAAATGAGCCCCAGGATGCTTCACAAAGGGCTGAACATAATGAGTCCGTGATATTTGAGCCAGAAGAGGTTGGACAGCCGCTTCATGCTCCTGGAGGTGTAGGGCAGCAACCCCTATATGCTGAAAATCAGGCTGTTCGTGAAAACCCGCAGCCTTTTGATGCTGAAATTATGATTCCTCCCGATATTGACCCCCAACCAGCCAATGATCATTGGGTACGGAGGTCTACTCGTTTTCGGAGGGAACCTCAGCGTTTTGATCCCTCTTTACAACATGTTTTGCTTACAGATGAGGGTGAGCCTCTTACTTTCAAAGAGGCTAAGTCTTGTGAACTCCGAAACAAGTGGGAGCATGCTATGCAGGAGGAGATTAAGTCTCTACATGCAAATGACACTTGGGACTTGGTTGAGTTGCCCAAAGGAAGGAAGGCTATTCCTAACAAGTGGGTGTACAAAGTCAAGACAGTTGACGGCCAGCCTAAGTATAAAGCCCGCCTTGTTGCTAAGGGCTATGCTCAGAAGGAAGGGATTGATTTTCAGGAGGTCTTCTCCCCTGTGGTCAAAATGACCACCCTTCGTGTTTTGTTTGCTCTCACTGCTGTTTTGGATTTAGAACTGTATCAGATGGATGTAAAGACAGCTTTCTTACATGGTGATTTAGATGAAGAGCTGTATATGAAGCAGCCTGAAGGCTTTGTCATTCCTGGCAAAGAACATCTGGTTTGTAAGCTGAAGCGTAGTCTCTATGGGCTGAAACAAGCCCCGAGGCAGTGGTACAAAAAGTTTGATGCTTTCATGCTTAACCAAAAGTTTAATCGTAGCCATGCAGATCATTGCTTGTATACTAAAACTGATGCAGATGGCAGCCCAGTGATACTTGTGCTGTATGTTGATGACATGCTTCTTGCAGGGAAGAATAAGAGCATTTTGGAAGCTCTTAAGGACCAGCTGAAGTCAGCTTTTGCTATGAAGGACTTGGGTTCAGCTGAACATATTTTGGGTCTTCGGATTAGACGGGACAGAGCACAGAAGTTGCTTTTCCTCTCACAGGAGAAGTATATCCAGAAAGTCCTTGATAGATTTAACATGGCTGATTCTAAGCCTTTGGGTGCTCCATTGCAGCCCTATGTTAAACTATCCAAGGATGATTGCCCAAAAGATGATGATGCAGCCAGTACTATGCGTGGGATTCCTTATGCTTCTGCTTGTGGGTCTCTTATGTATGCTATGGTTGCTACACGGCCAGACATTGCTCATTCAGTGGGAGTAGTCAGTCGTTTTATGTCCAACCCGGGCAAAGCACATTGGGATGCTATAAAGTCTATTTTGAGGTACTTGAAGGGGACACAGAAGAAATGCCTTATGTATGGTAAAGGTCCACTTGAGGTGCAGGGTTATTGTGATTCAGACATGGCAGGTGATTCTGATACCCGCAAGTCTACTAGTGGGTACATCTATACTCTTGCAGGTGGTGCTGTTTCTTGGTGCTCTAGACTCCAGAGGATAGTAGCACTTTCTACTACTGAGGCCGAGTACATCTCCGTCACAGAGGCTTCTAAGGAGGCCATTTGGTTAGCACGCCTTGTCACAGAGTTTGGATTGCCAGAGAGGGCTCCGGTCCTTGGTTGTGATAGCCAGAGTGCCATATACCTGGCTAAGAATGCCATGTTTCATGCTCGTACCAAACACATTGATGTACGGTACCACTTCATCAGACAGGTGCTAGATGATGGTTTGGTCAGTTTGGTCAAGATTGGCACTCATGAGAACCCTGCAGATGCTCTCACCAAAAGTTTGCCAAAAGCACAGCTTGATATGTGTCTACAGCGGGTGGGAGTTACATAGCTTAGAGGAGCTTCACTGGCCCTTTAAGTGGGAGGTTGTTGGGAATAAAGTCCCAGTTTCGCCTCCGGACCTTGATCATCGCGTAGCTCTTTTCGAGAGCTTCGCGGCCATATATTTACTTGTACATTTGGCCCCCATTTGGGCCTTGTAACGGCATTCTTTGTATTTGGTCCGCCGGGCGCCCCATAAGTTGGGCGCCCGCCCATACCCTTGTATCACTATAAATACGAGGTCTCCCTTGAGCCTCAATAAGACAATCAAGATATTCTTGAGCATTGTGTGAGTTCTCTCTCTCTCTCTCACTCTCACTCTTCTCTATCTCCTCTGCACTTCCTTGGCTGCAAGCTCTTGTGTTTGAGTCATTCTCCTCCAACACGGGATCGGTTTCATCTGGATGCACGGGCCCGTCTCATCATCATCCATTGTATGACACCATCTATCCATGCACAATTCATATCTTCCCGGAGTGATGCTAGTCAGATGTGGAATGAGATTCAGAGGAGGTTCAGGAGAGTATCTTCCGTGAAGATTGCTAAGTTGGAGGCGGATCTTGAGAAGATTACCATCAGTGACTCAAATAATATCATTGATAAGATTGGGGAATTCACAAGGATCAAGAGGCAGCTTGAGGAGTATGGGAGCTCGATCAACAACCCGATCCATAAAGGGAAGACAGATTCTGCTTTTGCTGCCCAAAGTAAGGGCAAGTTCAAAGGAGGTAGCAACAACAAAAGCGAGAAGGGCAAAAGCAAGGATTCTAAGGAATCCAAAGGTTCCAAAGAAGAGGAGTGTGCCTATTGTGGCAGGCCTGGCCATACGGAGGCTCAGTGTTTTGCAAAGCGTAATGATTCCCAAGCCGCCAAAGCCAAGTACAAAGCCAAGGACACCTCCAAAGATGTTGACAAAGATTCCAAGGACAAAGGCAAGGACAAGGTTCCAGAGGAGGGCAATGCCAAAGTGGCATACATAGTAGTTACAGATTCTCCCGTTTCTTCACAGGATTCCTTCCTTGTGGTCACAGAGATCACTTCTGATGCAGAGGTGAGTGCCACACATGAAGAAATTGAGTGGATTGGTGATAGCGGTGCTTCGGCACATGACCAAACATTCCCACATTATGGAGGATTACAAGCTACTTTCTTCTTCTGTACGCATTGGAGATGACTCCTCCTTACCTGTCCATGGAGTTGGTAACATTTCTTTTGGTTCCTCTGCTACTTTACATGATGTTTTACATGTGCCACGTATTTCGAAGAATTTGTTTTCAGTGAACATGGCTGCTTGGAAGGGACTTGGCATTTATTTCGATGATGAGGTGATTGAGGTGATTGATCGGAGGACTCTTACGGTTGTGGGTAATGGTGTTCATGATGAAGGCCTCTACAAGATCACCAACTTCTCTTCTCAGATTTCTTCCTTGGAATCTCATCTTCATCAGCTTTTCTCTCCCTCCCATGCCTTAGTTTCTATTGTAGATACTTCTTTGTGGCATTCACGTTTTGGTCATGTGCCTATTGCCGCTTTGCAAAAGCTTCATTCCAAGCAACTTGTTAGTGGACTTCCAGAGTTGAGAGCTCTCCCACACATTTGTTCCTCTTGCATGATGGGGAAACATCACAGGGAGTCCTTTCCAAAAGAGGCTACACAGAGAGCTACTCGGAGACTTGAGTTGATCCATGCAGACTTGGCTGGCCCTACGGAGGTTGAGTCCCTTGGCGGGGCCCGTTATTATATGCTCTTGGTGGATGACTTCACACGGAAGGTATGGGTGTGTTTCTTGGCACGCAAATCTGATGCATTTGCCAATTTCAGGTCTTGGCTTCCAATGGTTGAGAACCAATCTCAAAGCAAAGTTTCATTCTTACGAACTGACAATGGTGGTGAGTTTGAACCTTTTGATGAGTTTCTTACTTCTAAAGGCATCCAGCGGGCAGACGACTGTTCCTTATACTCCTCAGCAAAATGGAGTAGTGGAGCGGAAGAACCGAACAGTGAAGGAGATGGCTCGATCCCTCTTGCATCATGCGAGTCTTCCTCCCTCTTTTTGGGGTGAAGTTGTGGCTACCTCAGTTTATCTCATCAATCGCTCTCTCACAAAGGCGGTCGATGGGAAGACACCAGAGGAGGCGTTTTCTGGACATAAGCCCTCCGTCTCACACTTACGAGTTTTCGGTTGTGTTGCGTTTGTACATGTGCCAGGTCAAAAGAGGACTACACTTTCCCCGAAGTCGAAGCCCCGAAGTCGAAGAGGATGATCTTTACGGGATATAGTTCGAAGTCGAAAGGATATTGCTTTTGGGATCTCCTGCGTTGGAGAACATCAATATATCTCGTGATGCTCGCTTTGATGAGACCCTCTTTGGATTTGATTCCTCTTCACCCATGCAATTTTCTGAGGATTTGATCCATTTCCGCCCGATATCGGTGAATTTTCTTTGCTCCCATCAGGCACTTCATCACCCCCCGTGCCTCCGGTGACTTCGGCAGCGATTCAGCCTGTTGTTGCTACTGTTTCAGCCCCTGTTTCTGCTGTTTCCAGCCCCATACAGAGTGCTGGACCATCTTCCGGAACTTCTCAGCGAGTCTGGGCAGCCTCTACATCATCTCCCACACGCTCGGACGTCCCTTCTTCAAGTAGTCTTCTGAGAAGAAGTCCGACGTTGACCGCGAGAAACTGAAGGCAGAGAGGACCTGTAATGATTGTGGCGAGAAAGGCCACTATTGGAGGCAGTGTCCCAAGCGGAAGACCGAGAAGGGTGAAGACTCCTCAACAGCAATCATGAAGACTCCGGCTTTTGTGCACCTGGAGGTGATGGACACCGATGCTTCATTTTCTTCAGGCAGGGAGGAGATTGGAGGACTCTCCGCAACGGATACTCGAGAGTGGATTCTCGATAGTGGTGCTTCCAGGCACATGACTCCTTCCCGTTCCGGTTTACAGGATCTCTGCAGGCTTTCTGGTCATATTCTTACTGGGGATACATCCACTATCCCAGTTCACAGTGAGGGCAGGATGGAGATAGTTCCCGATGGTGGCAAAGGGGGGAAGCATTCCTCCCAGGTGTTGTATGTTCCGGCACTTGGTTTTCATCTGTTGTCAGTGCATCAGGTTTGCAAGACTGGCGTACGGGTGGAGTTTGATGAGCATTTTGTTGCTCTCCGGGACAAAGCAACAGGCCAGGTGGTTTGGGAAGGCGGAGTGGAGAATGGAGTTTACAAGCTTTCAGCACTCTCTCTCCCAGGTCCTCAGGTTTGTGATGAGTGGCACTCTGGTAATGGCCACTTGTGTGTGGATATGCTGCAGGTACAGGCTTTCCGGGACCAGATGGTGGATAGCTTACCAGTAGATGGTAGCAGTTGGCAGGAACTCTCCAGTACTGATGTTGGTGGTTCTTGTGTTCGTGAGTTAGAGGAAACTGAATAGGTCACTTATGCTCTGATGTCTCGTCGTGTTTGGGACAAAGAACCTCCAGTGAGGAGGATGTTCTTTCCACGGGGACCTTTCGAAAAGCCAGGCAGGTGGCAGGTGATTACTTGCAGAAGGAGGTGGTTTCTCCAGGCTTTGTGGTTCCGGATTCAGAGGGGGTGGTTGACAGGTTTCAGAAGGCCTTGTGTGGTCTTCATCAGGTCTCCAAGACTTGTTTTTGCACCGTAAGAGGTGTTGATCCTTGTGAGCAGTGTGATGCCTCTTTGACTCAGAAGCAGGATGGTTCATTGATCTGGTTGATGGACACCAGATTGGACGGGAGCTTCCTGATGAGGCAGTTGAGCTCATGGTTGCGGATGACTCTTTGGGAGGCAGGATTGTGTTTCCTGTGGTTTCTACGACATGCGAAGGATCATGGACTCTTGTACACAGGAGGGGGATTGTTGGATGGAGTCTGACTCCACGGTTGGAGTGACTCGGTTTGGGGAGGAGATCCGAACACGAGGAGATCTACTTCAAGCCCAGGAGCAGTTTTTCGGAGCAGTAAGAGGCAGTCATCTTTTGCCTTGTCGCAGACAGAGGCAGAGTACCGGGCTGCATGTGATGCTGCTTGTGAGGTGGTGAGGATGCAGAGGTTGCATTGCAGGTTTGGGCTTCCACTGGAGGAACCCATGGTCATCCAGAGGCACTTTGTTCGTGAACAGATCGTTGCTGATGACATCCTGCCAGAGTTCTGTTCGACGGAGGACAGTACGGTGGACCTCTCACGAAGTCGCTCTCTCTGGATTTGCTCAGGCGGCACCCCAGCTCCCTGTGGTTGGTTTCACAGCCAGGAGCTGAGAGGGGGTGTTAGAAGTCATCTCCTGTCTAGTTTTTATACACCAGGGCCTTTGTTGTGGGTGTGCCTGCCCTTATGAGGTGTTTTATCATTTTTCCCCACTCTCCGCATTTTTCCCTATTTTTCCCATTTTTTCTGTGGCTTGGGAGGCAGCTCTGAGTTGGCAGGAGGATCCATTTGCTAGCCGACTACATCAGGATGTGTGTACAGGTGCTGGCCGACTGTACTTGATGCAGTCGTGGACCCTCAGTGCTGGCCGACTGGATGCATGGTGCTGGCCGACTGATGATGCAGTCGTGGAGCCTTTTTCAGTAGGCCGACTGCTCATCTGGGGGCATATAAATAGGCCCCCAGCCCCCATACCACTTGTGTATCATACCGGGATCTTCTTGTGTATATCAGAGCAGAGTTACACGCCTACATCTATCTCTCTCTTGTGCTGTTTTTCTGCATGTGTTTTTTGCTTTTGTGTTCCCTGATCTGGTCATCATCTCCGCTGCGTATTCTGACAGGATCCTGGTGGGCGTGGCTGACGAGCACGACATAAGATAACTGCTCTATCAGTGGTGACTCCTTGGGAGCGTGGTCCGTGCTCTGATGGCCCAATGGAGGAGGTATCAGGAGAGGTGTGGGCTGGGTTGCTGGTGCTGGTGCCGAAGAAATCTGTCAGGGTCCTCTGTCTAGGTACATCATGGCTCGGCCTCCTGTCTGCCAAGAGAGAGAGAGAGAGGACATAATATTGGGTCCCAAATACCCTATGTAGGGTCCCCACCACGAATGGTGTATTTGCTTTATTAGAATGATGTAAAGCAAAAAAATAAAGAGAACAATCTTGACCTGCACTTTCCACCTTGGTTGAAGTCTTCCCCTTGGCTGTCCTGGCCCTTGGAAGCTTCAGCCCCTTGTGAATGAATCGTTTTCTTGGCTAGGTTTTATACCCTCAAGAGCCTCTAGTCGGCCAGCCAAATAAACCCCAATGACTTGTTTAATTAGCATTTAATGCTCTTTTTAAGTGGTCGTTTCACACTGTGGGCTGCTGGCCTCTCTTCACTTCTGTCCAATCACCCCTTTAGTCATGCAAGGAGTTTGACCTCCTTTTTTGGGGGAGCCAAAAGGGCTGCCCCTCTTCTATATGCAACCTAAATGCACCTACAGTTGTCCGGCACCCGGTCGCACGGACTAGCACTACTTCATGTGTAGGACAATGCACACCTGACCTCGGACGCATAGAGTGGAACCCTGGCTGACTTTTGGACAAGTTTCCACTCCAGTTCTTGCACTTTCTTGTTCAGATATGTCCACGTGGCATCCAAGTGCGGGGCGCGCGCACGCACGCACGAGCGCGCGCGGAGAGAGAGAGAGAGAGAGAGAGAGAGAGAGAGAGAGAGAGAGAGAGAGAGAGAGAGAGATTAACGTCTACGAGAGGCCAAAGTTGGCCTATGAGACAAAATAATACAACTGTGTTCTTCCGATCATCGGAAGAAAAGAAAGACAAGAAAAAGTGTGCATGTGTCTGGATACAACTGTGAATCATCATGGATCGGTGGAGCCCATATACAAACAATATAAGGGGGGGTGGGGATGTGGATGGAGTGCTAAGGCAAGATGCATCTCTATATGCTGAAGGGGTAGTACAAGCATGCTATGCAGATCTATGTCTAACTCCATCCAGTGCCATAAGAGGGATATAAGATATCATACATCGCCAATGCTGAGGCTGTGAATGGCGTGAACATGTACCCTGAGTATGAATGAAAGCGAGCTAGCCTCTCCTGTGTCTCCATCTGGTGTCTCATTCGGATAGCTGCTATCTCTTGGTGACGGAGTCGGGGTGCTCTATGTCCAGTCTGTCTAGGTCTCCTCCTGGCTCTCAATTCCTTTGCTCTCTGTGCGGTCACCCCACGTGGTACATCAGCTAGCAATGGCATAGCTCTCTGGAAGAAATCTGTGAGCTGGGACTGTCTCCCACCCCTAGTGGGAGTGGGTGTCTGGAGGAGTCTCTCTCGAGAACTATGAAGCTCTAGTAGTAGTCTGCCAAGCTGCCGCTGGTCTGAGGCCTCCATCAATTGATGTAGTGAAGAGTGCTCCTCTAACAATCTTGCATATCTATCTCTGACCCCCTGGTGGGCTCTACATCTACATACAAAGTGATCCTCAGTCTCCACCTCCTCGCGGCACAATCTGCATATCCGCTCAGCTCTGGGAACCCGTGCCGCTCTCCTAGCCTCTATCTCTAGCTGATGTGATGAGACTCGTAGCTGTCCAATAGCAACGCGAGAGCTGTGTGGCATGTATACATCCATGTACCGCGGTCGATGTATAAACCCATCCCCTGAGATGCTCATAAAGTGGTCTCTGTAATACAGCATCTTCGGTGGTAGTGGGCTCTCTGGTGCTGTCCATGTCTCCTGTATGTAGTGCTGCCATATGTCCTGTCTCATCACTCTGTTCCTCTCATTGAGAGAGAGGTAACCCCGTGGAGCAGACTGATCATACTGAAAAGGTGGCAACCGCTCAATGTCTATCCCATGATGTGAGAACCACTGTAGCATCTGTGCACACCAAGATCCAGTGTGTCCAGCCTCGGCCAGCTGTCTGGATGCCTCAAAAGCTTGGCGGGATAATCTCTCCGTGGGCATCTCCCTCATCTTGGATATAAAGGAGATCGTCTGGAACAATGCCTCCACTGCCATAGGTGGTGCAACAAATTCAGCTCGAACAATGTCGTGCGGGACGGATGGTTTGCTGCATATCATCCTCGAGAGCATCAAGATCTGTGGTCTCTCCTGCTGTACCCATGTGGAGGCTGCAAGCCCTGGTGCCCAAACCGCTGCTGCATACATCAAGGCTGGTGTCACTAATGTATCAAAGAGCCACCCCTTCGTGCGGGGTTCCTGAAAATGTGCCTGATGACACTGACGCTCAAGGCCAGCAAGAGCTGCATACCCCCGGGTCACTTTGTCTCGGACTGCCTGAGCCATGGAGAAGCGTCTAGCTGAGCTAGTAAATGTGATGCCAAGGTAAACATAAGAGCTCACCACCTCGACCCGCCCTCCTGCTAATGTGAGAGTAGTGTGGCTCCTGACTGCGGGTGAAGTGTGGAAGATCATAACCTTGGTTTTCCCAAGGTTCATTGTGAGCCCCTGCTCTGCGCAAAAGTCATCAAGAGCCACAAGGTGTCTTTGAAGCCCAACCTGCGTGTCGGATACCAAAACGATGTCATCAGCATAAAGCATAACATGGACAGTAATACCTGATAGCTCAACCCCAGAGCCTCCTCCCTGTGTGATGTAATCGACCACCTCATCAATATAGAGCCCAAAGAGCGTGGGGGAGAACGGGCACCCCTGCTTCACACCAATGGTGCTAGCAACTGTGTCGGACAAGCCTCCTGGGCATCGGACTCTCCCAAAGACCTGCTCATATAGCCTGTATATGCCCCACATCATGTCTGAAGGTATTTCTAGTGTCTGTAGTCGCCGAAAGAGGCGCTCTCTGGGCACAGTATCAAATGCCTTGTGGAAATCCACAAAGCAACAATAGAGCCGTTGCCTCCGTGCCTTGGCCTGATCAATCAGGCACCTCAATGTAAAAATGTGGTCGATGGTCGAGAAGGCTCGACGGAAGCCTGCCTGGCCTGCTGCTCTCAATCCCCCAACCTCTGCATGAGTGCTCAGCTCTGCCTCCAAAACTGCCCCGTATAGTTTGGCCAATATATGGCCAATCATGATGGTCCTGTAGTCCCCGGGGTCTAGTACATCTCCCGCTTTATGGATCGGCACAATAGTGTGCATCGTCCACTCAGTCGGAAACCCCTCTGACAGAGCTCTGTTGAAGAGATGAGCAAGAAATGGTGCCAATGTATCAATAGCATAGATGAGATGCTATCCCTGTAATCCTGTATGATTTGTCGCCCGTCCATGTTGGAGTCGGCATACGGCCCTCCTAACCATAGGTGGGGTGAAGAAGGTGGAGATTGTGGAGCATGGCTCTGTGGGTTGTGGTATAGGGGGCTGTGCAGGCACATCATAAAGTCTCTCTGCATATGTCTGCCAGGTCTGAGGATCGGCAATAGGTGTGGGAGGACGGGGCTCTCTGAGTCTCCTCCAAGTAGCAGTAGCATCTCTGCTCATGAGCATGTGATATGTGTCCCAGTACTGAGCCTCCTCATAAGCTTGCCGCTTACGGCGGGTGAGAGTATGCATCCTCCTGCCTGCCTGCCTCTAGGTGATCTCCCCGTGAGCCCTCTGCACTCGGAGACTGCGGTAAAGGTTTCTGCACTCATCATCATACCATCGGTTCTGGGGCATGCTCCCAGATGTAGGTGGCCGTCCTGTCTGTATGTGGTATGGGAAACTCCTCGCGGCTGCGGAGTGCAGTACATGTGAGAGCTGGGAGGTGAGCATGGCCATGGGTGCCGATGGATCTAAGGCAAATAGCTGATCATGAACATGATAGTCATACACCTCGGCTAGGTCCCGAGTGAAGTGAAAAACAGTGCGTGGTGGCTGTATGATGGGTGGGTGGGTCTCCAGTAAGCTCCTGAAAGTGAGGGATAGGTATGTATGATCCGCCCCAATGGGGCATGGTGGTACGGTGAAGTGAGACACCATATCTGCTGCCTCCCGGGACCCCATCACATAATCCACTGTACTACTGCCGCCTCCCACTGGAAAGCAAGTCAACCCACCTGAATCTGGCCACTGAGTCATCCCATTATAAATAACGAGATGGTGTCGGGCCCCAAGCTCCAGCAAATGTTGCCCATATCCAGTGCTGTCAGCTCCTCCATCAGCGGAGATCCGAGTGGTCACTGTATCCTCTGTAGCTAGCGGCTCTAGTCTCAAGGGATCCTCAAAGTCATAGATCTCGCACTGTCTGCACTGAGTTCGTGCATTGAAGTCCCCCATCAAGAAGACTTCTCCCAATGTCGAATAGTGTAAGATCTCCTCAGATAAGACAGAGTATGGAGACTCACTAGCCTCTCCTCCACCCGGCTCCTCGGTGGTGGCAAACCGCGACCCGTTCGGAGGAAAGTAACAAAGGGCGATATAAATCCATCTGGTCTCCGAGAGGCGTAAGCTAATCCACATGTATCTCGCCTCCGAGTCTCGTGCTACGACTCGAACATGCTCATGTAACCCATGTCTGAAAAGCACTGCAATACCTCTTGAACCTCGGGAGGTGGCCTGTCTCATCCCCTGTCGGTGAGCTGACTCCCACTGATAACCCTCAACCCGTGGTAAGCCCCTCTCCGGGCTCTCATGCATCTCTGTCATCAAGATGATATCCCGGCCCTCCATCACCTCCTCAAGTCTCCCTGGATGTGTCCATAGGACTCCATTACAGTTCCAGATTGCTATGTGTATCTCTTTGTCTTCATGTTGTTTCCTCCGTGTCTCATAGGCCAGATGGCGCTATTCGACCCTCTTCCCATCAATGTAGATGTGACCATCCCTATAATGTGCCTTCTTCCCTTCTTTGCGTGCCGCCTTGATCTTCGGCATGCATAATCTTCTGTGCTCCAGTTGCATCCATGTGAGGTCATCATCGAAGTAGATGGGGTCCCCTGGCAAGCTCCTCAAGATAGCCCGTCTTCTCATAAAGCTCATCCTACTCTCCTCGTCCGGGAACTGTAGCACTAAGGCCTTGCCTTTGGTGGAGTCCTTTGGGGTTGTCCTCCATACTCTAGTGAATGGGAGAGAGAGAGAGAGAGAGAGAAAGATATATTAACGTCTACGAGAGGCCAAAGTCGGCCTATAAGACAAAAAATAATACAACTGTGTTCTTCCGGTCTCACGACACACGAAGAGAGAGAGAGAGAGAGAGAGAGAGAGAGAGAGAGAGAGAGAGAGAGAGAGAACTTAAATAGTGACAACATTTTTGAAGGGGTCTCACGACACACGAGGATGAAAAGCTTTTGACTCTTGGGCAAGCCAAGATGAGTGGTATGAATCAAAAACAAATTTGTTTTGTAAGTGAAGAACAGGATTATGCAGGAATGTTGGAATTCAAATGTTTATACAACTCTGATTGTCATTATCTAGGGAATTGTGATGAATAATGGGGTGTTGGTTGGCTTGGTTTGGTTTGCCATCTATTCCTGGTTTATTGACAGACATGAGCAATGAGGCAGACCCAAAGTTTACCTATCCGACACTACCGGAAATTAATGCTACTAACAGAAAACATTGGCGCCTGGTCCGATGCCAGAATGGTGATTTCTCCAATATTATACATCATGATCTTGCTGTTTTGAAGTTTACAGTTGCATCACTTAAGACAGGCTTTTGAAGTTTGGATTCTATGAATGCCACAGGATTGCGAATCTTTGAAGAGATCTCAGATGATTTTGCTGTGAGCTTCTAAACCTCTTTTCATTTTGTGGATTGAAAAGTTTATGTTTTTGACAAATTGCTTGTATGGATTCATTTCATGCACGTCTGTATAACCTCTCTCTCTCTCTCTCTCTCTCTCTCCCCCCCCCCCCCCCCCCCCCCCGCGAAGGGTCATCACAGACAGATCACAACTGCCTCAGAGAGCCAGACACCGATAGCATGCATTTTGTATATGATGATGACACACGACTCCCCCAGTGGGACGGCTTTGAGGCCATTTGTACATGCACTGTCAATGTAGTATGTGCGGATTATGATTAGGCAGATTCGCATCTCATCTCACCGCCTTAGATTGGAGATAGGGAGGGAAGAGAACATTGCTAGGGAGGAGAGAATTTGTTGGCTATGCTCCCTGGAGGTTGAGACAGAGGAGCCTTACATTTAGAGATGCCCAATGTATTATGAGATTCCGGGGAGATTTCACCAGTCCTTCAGGGAGGGATTTGTTCCATTATCTGGGATTATTGACTTCCTGGACCAGTGATGCCTAGGGATTTAGTTGATGGAGCTACGTAGATATGGAGATCTTTTTCTTTGATAGGGCAGAGCCGAGGTTCAGGATACTTCACAGCCACCCATCACGAGCTTCTTTCATGTGGCATAGGAGAGCAGCACCAGACGATGACCACGAGGACTGCGAGGTGCCGAAGATCCTCACAGGCGGAATAGACACCACACACCAATGGCACCTGTGCCATCACAACTCTCACCACCCTGGATAGGCCCCATCAGCTGCAGCGTACTAGACGCCCATGGCCTTTTGGTCCAAGGTGGTCCTCCATGAGGCAGCCAGAGCCAAGAGATTCTACACACAGGGGTGCCCCTCCACAGGTCGTGGATATAGAGAGCTTATATGAGGATTCACCTATTGATGATGAGGGTATCTCTCTCTTGTTGTCTTCTTGGCTAGAGGCTACCATGAGCTCACCCTGTACTCATATGATTATCTTGTACTTTTACATGTTCACCATTACATAAGTAGCTAGTTTTTCCATGACTCATTTCGTGGACTTATTGTAACACCTTTTTGGTCTCATAGTTCTTTGGGTTTTTTGAAAGACAATATAACTTTCTTTTCTTTCTTTCTCGCTCTTCCCTTATCAACTATATATATTCAGGCTCAGCAAGTGTTTTTGCAGTTACAGGGTTATACCCGGGCAATGAAGGCAGTTGGGGTGGTAGAGGCAAAAAGTGAGGACATTTTTTCTTTGATCATGGGAATGGATGAGACCCGAAATGAGTAAGTCAATTGAAGTCTTAACTTGAGAAATTCTAGTTTCTTTTTTAGGCTCTACAACTCAAAGCAAGCCAAAGGTGGCCCTAGAAGTTGCTTCTCTATCAAATTATATTACGCTTTTGAGGTGGGAATTCTTGAGTGGCAGATGGGACAGCACATTTCACAATGGTATGATGGTGGAAGAAGTGAATGGCCACACTGCAATTTTGTATCACCGCTTGCAGCTGGGTTGGTGTAACTGGTAAGTTGTTAAAATGCATTCTTTGTGTTCTCAATATGCTTAAGCTATGTCAAACTGGTATACTTTGTGGCTTGTAGGTTAGTTTGGCCCCGTGATCTATGCTATGTTCGATACTGGCGGCGCAATGAGAATGGGAGCTACGGTATGGACATGGTAGCCTCATAGTTAGTTAAGGTGTGCATAGATACTGGTACCCTTGATCTAATGGTTTTTCAATTTATCATGCAGTTGTTGTTTTCCGCTCAAAAGAGCATCCGAATTGCCCTCCTCAGCCAGGCTGTGTGCGTGCACATATTGAAAGTATGTGCGCTTTCATTTCCAAGTTTCTGATGTTATGTATAACAGTCTAATCACTGGTTAGATCTAAAAGGAAAGTCTTGTTGGTGGGCCCCTAGCTGAGCGGCCATTATACCACACCGGCTTGAAGGGGGCATGAGTTTGAATTGGACATCTAAATATAATATTTTATCCACAACAAAAAGAAGATTAAGACCCAAATGGAAAGTCCTACATTTTGTAGCTCTGTCTTTGTGGCATTTTTACTGAAAAGGCTTTAAAACATGTCATTATTGTCATGTTTACAGGTGGAGGCTTCACAATCTCACCCCTAAAGCCCCATCTAGGTTTTGGAGGGCCTCGGGCTAAAGTTGAGCATCAAATTCATATTGATTTGCAGGGATGGGGCGTTAGCTATTTACCATTTTATCAACACCATTGCTTGTTACAGATGCTGAACAGTGTTGCTGGTAAAATTTTGTTTTGATGACTGAATCCTCAATGCGCTATGGAAAGAGAATTTCATATCAAACTTATAGCATGAACTTCAATCCTTGTTGTAACCTGTAGTTGCTTTCTTCAATTAATTGACTAGGCTGTCAGACCAGGATTCCCATGCAACATTCCCTCGCATCCTTTTTCTTGGCATACGGTGTTTCATGACGGATGCACATAGATTTTTCATTGGTTAGGTGGAAGAATTTATAGATGTCAGTTTTCATGTGGCTTTCTTACCTGTGACTGACAATCTCTTCTATCCAGGCTAGAAACTATGTTAGAAATGATAAATTGCATTCCATTGCAGTAAGTTGCTCTGAGTTAGCGGACATTTTCAAGGAGTATGTAAGAAAATCCCAGGTACTTTATTGGGATGGCACAAGCCTTGCCTACATCAGCTCTCTTTACGTCTCTTACGCAGTAAACTGTGATGGCCGGAGTCCCATATGTGAAGCACTCAATCATTATCATGTGCAATACACATACAAAGACCTCAGATGGGGTTTTCATTTTGCTTTGTTACCTGTGACTGCCAATCTCTTCTGTCCAGGCTAGAAATTGCGTTTGGAATGTTAAATTCCATTCCTTAGCAGTCAGCTGCTCCAAGTTAGCAGAAACCTTTGAGGAATGTGTGATGGAACATTGCACCTGTTTTATTGGGATGGGACAAGCCTTTCTCGTTGCATGCGCGGAAGCCTTCTTCTGTGATCCAGCCCTAAGCCTGATTATGGAACACCTGTAGATGCTTATGAAATGATTAGACAGAGAAGAGAGAGAGAGAGAGAGAGAGAGAGAGAGAGAGAGAGAGAGAGAGAGATGGCTGTTGGTATTCAGTATATTACTATGCTACAAAAAGATGTATGACTTTACAACTTCATGAGGCCTTTGGCCTGCCCAAAAAGTGGCTGATGCGCTTCTACTACCAACATGATGACCTAAGCCCAAAAGAGGGAATAGATGATCTGTACAAATGATGCCGAACGCTTATATAGGCCTTGGGAGAGTAGGTCGACCAGATGAAGGGCTGTCAGCCTGTTTATATGTCCACGACATGCTGCCGACTGTGCCCATACTGCCATCCTGATCCGTAGCTATAAGTCTAGGCTCAATAGTTAATCCAGCCACATTATGACTTTGGAGCCATAATTGGGTAGCCAAAATTGCATAGTGACCTAACCAGCAACCCTCCTATGGTCTTTGTATGTGTATCGCACATGATGATAATTTGAGGTTTCACGTATGGGACTCAGGCCACTGCCACAGTCTAATTTGAGGTTTCATGTATGGGACTCAGGCCACTGCCACAGTCTAATGTGCAAAAGATGTAAAGAGAACTGATATGAGAAATGTCACGTGCACACCCGTGCCATGGCATAAATCTCGGCATATTCGGCGTATTCCCTGGTTTAGACAGCATTTAGGGCATTAGCAAGGCTTGTATATGGTCTGATGAGCAATCGGCAGCCCTTGATAAGTGACTTATAGGTCAGTCATGTGGAAGGACGTAATCATTATCAGGTGTTCTTTTAATACTGCCCACTGCCTAAATAAGTGAGTTATTGGCTGATTATCAGTGTTCCCCATGGCTTCTTGGTGGAATCACTACGTAGACTGGTACAAGCGCAAATAAATAAAAGCAGTGCCCTTAAGTTACTTTACTACATGGTCCAAATAATGATGAGCCTTTCAAAAATCGTGCGTAGCTATGTCCTTAGGCTCATAAGAGTCAAAAGGAGTGCCTTTCTTTGGACTTGCTTAGGAAAGGGCTGAAAACAGTGTCTTTCAAGGTGGGACAATAATATGTAACCTCTCACCAACTGTTATGTGGCAGCTGGTGTCATCACAAATCTCTGGCTGAGAAAAGATCTCCCAAGTATCCCTATGGTCCTTACATTTTCCACTAGCTCTCCATCAAATGTAAAGGATTCTTGGTGCAAGTATCCTAAGCTAGTGTGGAAGGTCATAAGTGACTCATAACCTTGGTCTTTCCAAGGTCAAGTCTAAGGTCTCTTTTAGTGGGGCATCTAAATGGTGTCGCAGCCCCTCTTGAGAATGTAATAGAAGTGCCACATCATCTGTCTAAAAAACTGCCAGTGTAGAGCCACCCCTCCAAATCAACAAATTCAGCCTGTTCATTTTTCTAGAGTGCAAATGGTGTGGAGGAGTGTGGTCATCCTGACCGAGTCATGTATCTCACGTAAAAGTCCCTTGATTGTGCGCAACCTGCCAAATGACTTGTTCATATAGTATCATATTGGCTTAGCTTACTAGCTTCTCTTCCTCTAGCTGCATATGTAGGATTGTCCAAAGCCTCAGCAACTGTTTGATGTCATGTGGATGTTATTTGATGTAACACCCCTAATTTTTCAATGCACCTTTATATGGGCCTTCTATGGTTTTTATGAAATGCTTTGTTGTTAGACACTGATTGCTTCTGCTAAATTGCTTTTTCAGGTCTGCGTGAATGGTTTGCTCAATGTGAAGATGCCCATCTTGTACCTCAACTCAACAGAATCATGAAGATGGATACACAACTTTCAGTTGCCAAGAGAGGAAGAAAAAAACAACCAGCCATCCAGTTTATCCCTTCCTTGAGTCAGATACATGATGCTGAAGGTCAAGGAGAGGAGGATGAGTCTGATGATGAGGAAGATGGACAAATGGTGAATCAAGAGGTGCACATATGCTTTTGGAAGGCTCTAATGTCTTGGCCATTATATCTTCTAGCAGTAGTGTGATAAGATTTGGTTTCTTTTGGCAGACTTTTGATGAAGGATTTGTCAAGGAGAACGCCGTCACATCTTTGTGTAGGTTTTTGACACACACTCGATTTTTTATCATGACTGAATGTGGTGTTGCCTTAGATTACTCTAGAGACTTTGTGTGATATAGATTTCATTTCACGTGCACAGCCAATGTTCAAGGTCATTGAGCAGGCAGAAGCAGAAATTTGAAACATCTCAGATGGTTTTTTCTTCATTTTGGAACTTTAAGGCCCGGATGTGGAACCTTCCGTCAGAGGATTCCGTGGACCCTTACACATACGGTCTGGTATGACTTGTGGGTTGTAAACATTTTGTCCCAGTTTATAGCCAAAATCCTCCCTTTCCAGAGAAACTATGTTGGCCACCTCATCAAAGGGAGAGGGGTGTTTGGTGAGTGGGGATCCTTTTGGAAGAAAACTTGAGTTTAGTTCAACATGTCTTTTTGTCCATGGATGCTGCTGTTGGCTCACACTATCTGGGTAAAGACTGTCATTTTTCTATTGTAATTTGCATGTGGGTTGCATTATGACAGTACCGTTTGGATTCCTGCTTGCCAATGCCATGACATGTAGTGGCCATAAAGGGCTGGTGGCTATTGAGGGCAGCTGCCAGCTGTACTGCACGCAGTAAAGACCTTCAAAGTTCTGACAAGGCATCTTAGTAGAAACAACTATGACAAAATCACATATATCATATATCAGGAACCTTGGATGTCTGGTATCCAAGCTATATTCACTGTTTGGTACACTAGTAGCAAGTTTGTTCCTCTAGAGTGGCGTAGTGCAATAGACTAGGTGAGGAGGGTCAAATACATTAAATGGCAAGGACTGGAGAAACTATGAATCAAACCAATCTGTTCAGTTACTATACATACTAAGAGGGCTCTATTGCTGGGGAGATGGAGACTGTACCATATCTTGCTGAGTCTGCCCTTGGTCTGACAAAAACTTCAAAGGTTGTCATTTTCTAAGGTGGCCTATGCTTATGAGTGCAATCATTCTGAGATGCAAGGTGCAGGGCAAGTTGATGAGAGGTCACAACCCGTTGCTTCTCTCGAATGACTATGTTTAATCTTGTTGATGCTGAATGTAAGTGGTGAGCAAGGACAGAGTCTGTATGTACATGCTTTGTAAAGCAAGCTCTAGCTAATTTTTTTTAAATGTTTGAGATTCATCGAATATGTTTCAACAAAACAGCTGGAACAGTTTTACAGAGTCACGATAATGTGTTTCTGAAGATATTTTGTTTTGGTTGGACTTGTTAGCTGGTGATGGAAAAAATCATTTTTTGCTTTATTCTCACCCCGTACTTTTCATATGTCAAATCTCACAAAATAACCAGACGATTGCGAGTCTAAACCAAATTATCTTTAGCAATGATAAAGAAATCTCTAATAAAACATTTGGGGCTTAGTGTGCAAATTTTAATGTTGGTTTTATGAAGATTGATTCTAATTTTGGTGTGAAAAACATTCAAATGGTTTTTCAGCCCTTAATGCAAAAAAGAGAAGGCTACATAATCAGCAAACATGACTGCATTTGGTAGTTGTGGAATGTGCTTCTTCTAACGATCCACTTTAATCAGCCTACTCATGAATGTGGAAACCAAAAGGAGTAGGAGGGAGTGGGCAACGACTTTGTATCCCCTGCGATTGCATGTACTCTGCAAGTAGCATGCTCATATATCGAAAATGGTCCAGAAGAGGAGCCTCCTCTCAAGCTGCCTAACGTGGTTTGCCTGATTAGGAAGCTTGTGATGTAGTTTTTGTCCTCTTTGCATCCCACAATGCAATGGGTGTAAGCAAGGCACCCAAGCCATGACTCCTCAAGTCATGTAGGATCTGCCTCCTGGTATGAATCGCTCATGGTCATCGTTATAGGATTGTGAAACCCAAAGCACCTCTTAATAGCTCTCAAGTTTTTTCTGCATGGTGTTCACCTTTATCTTACAGCAGGTGAGCCATTAGAATAGATCACAAGCACTGCCATTTACCAACAATCAAAGAACATAAGAAGTCTTTTGTGGGCTTTCTTACAGTACACTGATGATATGGCTTGCTTCGAATAATCCAAGGGTCTGTAAGGGGATGGTGTGACCTGTTGTTCTCTTGTTCATCCACTGACTTTAGAACCGAGAAATCTTGTTACAGCAACATGCTGTCCTGCTTCCTAGCTTCCATAACCTCACAATTTGTGAACCAACAGCTGCTGTGAATTATAAGCAACATGCTGTTCTGCTCCCTGGCTTCCATAACCTCAACAATTTGTGAACCAACAGTTTTTGTGAGGTTGAGGGTCCTCTATGCGGGAATGTCTCATACAATCTCAAAGGGGGGATTATCTGTGCTTTTCCCAATTTCATGAACTTCAAAGCTGCAAAGTCATAGCCTTGGTATCAATGCAGTCTGCTAAAACATGTCGTACATTCTATGGTCTGCTGCAAAGCTCTATATTTAGACAGTTGATTGACATTCTAAAAGGGGGTTTGATACCAGCCTTCACTTTAAACGAGTTGCTTTTGCTTCCATTGCCTGTAATATTGACTGCACAAACCATGGGAATTGCTCAACATGTTCCAAGTTGTTTTAAGAGTGCATTGGGTACCAGCTGTTACTGAGCAGATTGCATGTGTTTGGAGTGCTTTCATGGGCTAGCAAATTGACTGGTCAGTATTCCAATGGTTTATGGTTGTTGCAGCAACAAGTTCTGCAGAGGTGGAGACGATAGAATCATTAGATGGGTCAGCTTTTCCGAGCTCTGTGGCTCGAGATGATCGGGAGAATGCTAGGAATTCCTGGAGCATTCCAAACGGTAACAGCTTCCGTGTTCGCAGCAGGCAGTTTCCTTTTGATCGTTCAAAGGTAAAGGGCGAATTATCATGCATTCATTTTGGAGAATTTTCCTTGATGTTTGCAGCTGCCACAAGTTCTGGTTGTATCGCAGATTCCAGCAGGAGAGTCTTTGATGCAACTAGTGTCAGTTGACTGGTTTAAGGATGTTGAACGCATGGACCATCTTGCTCGGCGGAAAGGTTGTGCTGCCCAGGTAAGAGCTGCTGTTATAGGATTTTGTTGAGCTGCGTTTGCAGGCCGTTTTGAAACTCATTTGAGCTAGTAATCTTACAGCCTAAAATGATTATTATGCTTTTTTCTCTACCAACAAAACTGGCAGAAGGGATTACAATAAGCTGGAGTGTCCACGCCACTCTAAATCTCTGTCGCTTAAGCTATAGCCCCCCCTGCGTTTCTTACCCTTTCCTGCGCCTGTCTTGGCTGCTGTGCCATCCTTTAACATTCTGCCTTCTCCTGCCCCCTCTCCTCGATCTCTGCTTGTTGCTGCATTGCAGCCCAGCATCATTGCCTTGACCCCTCCATGCAGTCAGAACAACCAACCGCTGTTGCTATGTGAATCAATTCCATCATTCACAGGACCTATTGTGTGCGTTTCTGCTATGTCGGGCTATGGCATCCGTTGAGCTGGACGATATCGAGGAGAATTGGAAGAAGATGAATCAGTATGGTTACCTTTTTAGCTCAGATTTACGGGATGAGTTACCAGTATCCAAGCCCAGGTATCCTCAAATTAAGTTCATTCAGGCACTGAGCCTTGTTCACGACCTCCCAATAGAATGAGCCGCTTGGAGATGATTAAGCTTAAGCAGCAGTTAGTACTAAAGGGTTGGTCCATCCACACTCCTAGCCATGTGGAGATCCGGTTCTCTTTGTTAAGAAGAAGGATGGGAGTATGTACCTATGTGTGGACAATTGAGTGCTCAACAAGCTTACAATCAAGAACAAAGCTTCTCTTCCATGCATCCACGACTTCTTGGATTAGCTTACATGCGGCGAGTGGTTTGGTAATGCCAAACGCAAGAACAATGTAGACCAAACGTCTGTTGCACCATCAAATGGGTTGAAGACAACTCTGAAGCTACTTGGGAGAGCCTTATGCACACCCAGATCTGCTGAGGTAGATGCACTGCTGAAGGCTGAATGCTGAAGAGAGCTTCGGGCTGCCTTGGGACTGAAGCACTAGGGTTCTTTGGCTGAGAATAATGTATGCACAAGACATGAGTCTTAAGCACACATATTTCTGCACTAGACTATGACTGAATGTGATGAAGAATGAGATGATTTTAGCAAGGAATGAGGGGCTGCCTTATATATGGAATTATGCTGCTGATTAGTCAAGGGAATTGCTGTCAGCCCCAGCAGAAAATACTCACGACTGCAGCCAATTAGCATTAGATGCTTCTTTTCCCACCAACGCTTCACCTGTGAGTTACCTGCTGTCCTGGCTGCTGACCCACTGAGTCTGGATCTGGCTGACTGCTGTCTCAGCCTTGTAGGGCTGCTGACTAGCTGCTAGGCCTTCTCTTGAGTGGCCCATGGTGGCCACAAGACAAATTCTCATAGGCTGCCCCCAAGGACTGGCCTAGAGCCTCAATCCCTTTGCTTCTAAATGCTTGCTACGCTAGGCTGACTTATAATGCTTGACTGTTCTCCAAGTGGGTTAAGTGACAAACTCTCACACCTACGGCTTGGAATGATCTGCGTAGCTCGTGCTTGACATGTCCTTGGACTAGGGCTCACAATGGGGTCACGGCGTACGACAAATGTTCCTAAAAAGGAACTACTTCTAAACAAGTATAGCACTGATCATAAACCAATGTGTCACACTACACCTCAGTGCACATGCTTGCAGATAAAGCAATTGGCTTTCTTACCAAAACAGGCCACAAGAGGGTACAATCTTGTACATCCTCCATGCCTCGGGTTCTAGCAATTGCCAGACTGGATCTGATACCAATGTAAGGTCTCCACAGACCATGCCCAAGCTAAGACCTAACCCTATCATGGGTTAGCCTACATCCCTAGCCTTAACCCTAGGCCTGTTGGGACGTAACATTCGGTCTAAAGAAGACCTATGATATATGGATATTGTACGTTGTAATGTGGACAACCCGGTGCTAGATGTAAGCAGCACCCTCAGAGCTTGTAACAGATATTGCTTCTTCTTGGTAATAAGACATAAATTCCAAGGGGGAGCAAGGCATCCCATTCGAGTCTCTATATGGTGTCAAGTTCTCAAGTGGTGCCTGTGGTTTATGTTACATGCAAGGAAGCTCTATGTCTTCTTTCAGACCTAAGCACCTTTCATAGGAACATCTTGATGCAAAACGCAAAGAAGAGATGGAGAGAAGAGAGAGAGATGGCTATGTATTTTAGTATATTCATATACATGTAAAATGGTTACAACTTCTTGGCCTTAGGCCTTCCCAAAACACCTACTGCTATACCTGCCGCATGTGAGGGCTCAGAAGATGACCTAAGGCTGGATGCGCCTTTATATAGGCCCTAACTTTGCCTAGGAACCAGCCGACTGGCTGTGGCCAGTTCAAGGACACCAAAAAACCATATATGCTACTGATGCTGTCTGTGGACTGTTGTCCACCTGACCGACAGACATCCTGTCGCAAAAGGTTTCTTCAAGACCATTCTGAGGCTACTTAAAGCCCTAAGTCTATTGTTTAATCTGTTGCCTTTCAGACCGTCGTCATCCCCTGTCTCCACACATGGTCTCACATACTTGTTGTCCTCTTCCCTTCTTGGCAACCTTTTCACTGGAAACCTTGCCTTAGATCTCCGAATCCACTCCACAGTGTGGTGTAGATCTGTGCATCTGTTCCACTTGTCCCTTGGCCCTTCATGCCCTGTCACTCAACCTTTTCTTTGGTTTTCTCTTCCCAAGTATTGAGGTTGGCATTCTCACTCCACCCCTTGGATGATCATCATCCCTTGGAACTGTTTTCCTAAAAGCCTTTCCTGGTATGCCCCAAGTGGCATACAACTCACAAGGCTGCCATTCCAAAAAGGTTACAACATCTTGGCCTTAGGCCTTCCCAAAACACCTTATACTAGACCTGCTCCATGTGAGGGTTCTGATGATGACCTAAAGGCTGGATGCGCCTTTATATAGGCCCTAATTTTGCGTAGGAACCAGCCGATTGGCTCTCGGCCAGTTCAAGGACACCAAAAAACCATATATACTGTCAATGCCATCTGTGGACTGTTGTCCACCTAGCCAATAGACATCTTGTCCCAAAAGGTTTCTTCTGGACCATTTTGAGGTTCCTTAAAGCCCTAAGTCTATTGTTTAATCTGTTGCCTTTCTGAGATTAGCCTTGGGATTAGCATGTCCATGTGCATGAGCATGATAGTTTAAGTGGATAAATTTAGTGCCTTATTCAAGTGTCTAATTGCATTAGTAGTCATGTGTGAAAATCCCGCCTTTGTTACACTTTTCATCTGTAAGGTGTTTCTGTTGCATGGGCTTTCAAAGAGGATCGTCTTGCAAATATTTCCAAAGTTTACAAGACTATTTGAAAAGCCTTGTTATATGGTCTGGAAAAAGTTATAGTTTAGTGCAACTTTTCATCGGCAAACAGAGGGGCAAACAAAGATCATTAACTAGATGAGAGGGCATCTCTTTTGGATACTCCAACACATGCACCAAAGCAGATCTCAGCCTATGTCATTTCTCTTTCCATCGCTGGACTTTTGCAAGTGGGCAAGGTTTGGGCGTACATACAGCCTAGACAACACACACTTCCTTGAGACTTGTGAGATGCGTTTTCTCCTTACTTTTCTTATAGTCTCATGAAGACCCCGGTTGGATTGAACTTCATTGATGATCTAGATTATCATGAGGAGCACAAGGGGAGCATCAAGATGTAGATATACCCGAGCTTGAGGAGCCCAAGGAGATAGGAGCGGTAGAAAAGGCATACTTTGATACTTAAATGGCAAAACTTAGGGAGGTGATGCTTAAGGGAGAAATTTGTTCTCTTGCAACAACAAGTAGTTTTGAACCCGTATTCTACCGTGATACCTAGTTTGGTGTCTTCTTTCACACCAAAATTTTTATGGACGCTCTTGGATGCCACGTGGACATATCTGTAAAGTAGGTGCAAGAGCTGGAGTGGAAACTGGTCCTTCCGGGTGTTCGGCTTGTAGCCAAATACCAGGCATTTGAGTAGGAAGCATGTAGTTGCATGTAGGAGAAGGGCCTGAGGGCCACCCCAACACAGGGTTTGATACCCTTGCCACATGTCTTAGGGTGGCCTAAGGCATGTGTTAGGCCACCCTAAGGGTCTAGGTAACCCATGACCAATGCCCAACAGTCCCATTGGATTGGGGATGCTGTCGGCCAGGCCTGGAGGGCCTGGACAGGAAGGCAGCCAGGCCTAGATGGCCTGGACAGCCTCACAGGCAACCTAGGCAGTTTGGCCAGTCTCACAAGCAGCCTGGACAGCATGGCAAAAGGTGGCCAGTCAACAACAGAAAAAAGGCGCATATTTTAGAGATCATAAACAGGTCGTGGAGATAATATCCACAGACTGACCCTTGTTTTCATCCACCGACCAGCATCTTTAATGACTATAAAAGCATAGGCTAGTGAGTTATTTAGGCATCTCATAATTCCCAAAGTGCTGAAGAACTAAAGGGAGCCTAAGCAAAGGTGAAGCTTGAAGGTCAAGAGTCAGGTCCTCTACAGGCTGAAAGTCTACAGCTCCAAGAAGATCTACAGATTTGCGTTATTTTCTCATCATTCTTATAAAGCAAATACACCATCCGTGGTTGGGGCCCTACAGAGGGTATAGACCCAGACTTCGAGGGAACCCAATTCGAAGAAGGTCTAGACGAATGAGTAGAATTTCCAGAACATTCGGGAGGTTGGTGTTTTACTTGCTTTCAGATGTTGAGTTGTCTGGCAGAGAACAAGCCCAAGGTAACTCATTTGACCAAGCTGAAAGGTAGCCGTAAAATTACTTCCGTAAATACTACAATTTTAGATCATAGTGCGTGCATGAATGTAACTTCAAGATGACAGTTTCTGGTCCCAAGGATCTAATACCGATGTTTGTTGATGTTGGGAAAGATTATGCACATCTTTTTTTAAAAACCTTGGTAGTACTCACAACTTCGTTAATGCTAGATTTGTGCAAAAGTTGGGAGTGGAGACGCAGCCTAGTAATCGTGCGTACTATGTGAACCTGGCGACGGGACCTGGACAGATCTAGGACTGGTCACTGGTGTGTGTCTCAGTTATTGATATTTATCCAGCCTGTGATGTAGGTGATTTCCTAGGGAGATCTTATAGGAGTACATTGAAAACTCCCCAAGGTGGTTAGTTAGAAACGTTAGGTATGGTCTGCATAGTAATGATTGTGAAAAGATATGAATATGTTATGTTGTGATCCTTGTGAATGTGTTTGAAAGAAAGAAAGTTCTAATAACGTCTACAAAAGACCAATTGTCTATGAGATCAAAAGTGTTACAGTGTGTCCTGGAAGTACAGGGCCATGAAGTGATTGAATCATGGAAAAACATACAAAAATCCCAACTAGAGCTGAAAGAAAAAGCGCCCATATAGGTGCTAGTGGTACAATGCTACAATGATAGAATGTGAGGGTATCAAAGTGGGTTCTCGACATCTATGACTGTATAGAGACTGCTAGTGCATTGAAAATGCGAACAGGGAAGGATGTAAAGTCGAAGGCTTCCTGTGGCTAGATGGGTTAAATGCAACAGATGCTTAGAGCTGAGTAAAGAAGATCGCCCTCCAGACAATGCTACATCCAGAGACAAACACCTTTTGTGTTCTTATGGCAATTCGTGAGTTTGGATCTTCCTAATTTCCATAACCGGATGAGGTGTTTGAACGGCTATGTAACCCCTTGAAGTTTTGATATATGGCAGCCTTGGTGACCTCTCCTATCTATTAGGCATACCTGTTATTCCAATTCTCATTTACATAATGCTTTGCTTAGTTCTAAGGTGTCCTATGCATCTCCCCCATAATGCTTATTACTGACACATTGGTCTCATGGGTCATTGCAGACATTAATAAACCTGTGTGTGTGTGTGTGTGTGTGTGTGTGTGTGTGTGGATGGAGTCTTGGCGCAGTGGTTTTACAGGGATCCTAATCAAGAGGTTCCTGCACCTTGCTGCTGCTATGTTGTCCATTTGCATGGATATGATGTTCAATCTGCCACCATCCCTCGCCCCCCTTTTCTCCTTTTCCCCTCCCTTCCTTGGACATACATCCTTTTGGCTGGCATAACAAGGTGTCTTTAATATTATTCTATCAGTTTAATCATAGCCTTTCATTTCTTACTGAGGTTTCTCTGGTTGTGTATCAGGTAGCTGCCGAAAAAGGTCTGTTCACATTACTATTTAACTTGCAGGTATAAATGCTTCCTGATGCCATTCCTATGTCTTTTTTTTAAATCTTGAGTAGATCCTTTAGTAGTAGCAACTTGAGTGCCCACCCGAAGGTGGCTTGTTCTCTTACCCGAAGGCAGTACAATTATGGCTACAATTGGCCTGGATGCCATGGAGATTCAAACTCAGGACCTCCCCCTTCCCAGTCACAAACCTACACCGCTAGGCTACACACCCATTGGCGCCACTTCTATGCCTTCGTGAGCTCTGTGCTGCATACAATGTCAGGAATTTTTGGTCCTTATCTTTTGTTTTGGCCATAGGTACCAGGATCCACGCATTACAGCATGGTTCTATATTTTGTGGCAAGAAGGTCGATTCCTCCTGGATCACTATTACAGAGATTTGTAGATGGTGATGATGGCTTTAGAAACAACAGGTTGAAGCTTATTCCATCAGTTCCCAAGGTAAGATTTTTAAGCGTCTTCTATGAAGAATGGTTTAAGCGTTATTTTGAAGCCCTGATCCAGCTCAAAATTGGTACGAGGATTTCTTGTCTGTCCAGCTTATTCGTTTTTAGAATGGTGCATTCGCAGGGATCCTGGATAGTGAGACAGAGTGTGGGGAGTACACCTTGCATACTTGGAAAGGCTGTGGATTGCAACTATTATCGGGGGAAGAAGTATCTAGAGGTCCTGTTTGCATTTTTTATTCCTGACTGTTGATAAGTGGCTAATTGCAGGCTGTTGGTTGTAAGTTCCTTTTTTTTGAAGTGCCTGTAGGTGCTGTTTTCTGTCTGATATGTATTACAGGTGGATGTTGACATTGGTTCGTCCACTGTGGCAAATGGAGTACTTGGACTTGTTTTTGGTGTAGTAGCATCCTTGGTGGTTGACATGGCCTTCCTTGTTCAGGTAGTCTGTCATAAAATGATGAATGTCAGTCTGTGCCTTGTTTTGCACATTTGAGCTTAGTCCCAGCTCATGCATAGCCCTCTAGATTCCCTATTCATGCAGCCGTCTTTAGAAGAATCCTGTAAATACAGGTTAAGAGAAACACCCTGATGGGTCATTTGCCCCTGCTGACAGAGGTTGCACAAACTTTAAGTGTCTCTGATTGTAGTTTTTTTATTGGATATTGACCTGGTTTCTTTGGTGTGGAACTTTTAGTATTTTGTCTTTATATTTTTGCAGGGAAATTCATTGGATGAGCTACCTGAGAGGTTGATTGGTACTGTACGCATATCACGGCTTGAACTCTCAAAAGCCGTATCTCCCTACCTTGATAGATATACAGTTGACTGACCATGAAAAAGTTCACATGGTGCCTGTACAATTCAATTCAGCCTTTTAAAAGCTTCCTCCACCACAAACCTGTTAACTGCAACATGATGGAGAGTGTGCTGGCATCCTTACCATCTCACACAAGAAGGCAGTGACTAACCTTTTCTTTTGTTCTTCTTCATTTGGACAACAATGCACATGCATCATGTTCTCTTTGTAGTGGATACGAGCTGGTGCTTCTACTGGTACAATGGTTACATATGGAAATTCAGGTGCTGACGAGCTATGCTGGAGAAAGCTTGGCATGGCTTATATTCAGGTGAGGAGCAGACTTGGGATTGGGGAAGCTGATCTCAAAGAGTGCTTTGGTGAGAAGAGTCAACTGTTGTTCCAGAGTCAGAATGTGTGGCATTGTTGAGCAGTGCCATGATACTCCCTCAAATTTAGGCAAAGAGGTACACACCTGTATAGAAGCTAAATGGTCATAGAGGTGAAAGCCTGAGGAAACCGCTTTACTGAGTCTAGTTTTTGACCTGAGATCTTATCCAAATGTAAGAAAATCAGATAACGGAATTTTTGCATCCCTTTATGAATAATGATATTTATTGATCCATTATAGACGCATTCCTTCAATTCCATGGTTTCATGCTGTACCATCTAATTCATTTAATGCTTTCGAAAGCTTGAGCTTCCAGTATTGTGCAGGCATTGGTGATGAAACACTCCTTATGTTCTGATAGAAAATTCTGGGGCATGGTTTGGAACAGATGTAAAGTTCAAGGTGAGAACTTGCATTAGAGGTTTTAACCAGAGAGCATATAATGGATGCCCTTGGGCCTTGTCACTAAAACTTTATCTAAAATTAATTAGAAGTCACAACTTATTCGTGTCTCAACACACCTGAATGGATATATTAAGGAAGGCAAGTTCTAAAAACTTGGAACCTCACCCACCTGTGTTGGCCAACTCGGATGGCAGGGTGTCCATAAAGACTTGCCAACCTGAAAAGTGCACATGGGGGCAGGTCAGTGCTACTGGCGGGGTCTAGACCATTATATCGACTATTAATAGTCTGATTAATTGTCGACAATGCCTTCAATCATGCACTGCAATAGATCAATGCAGTTGTTTTGATATCATGGCCAATGAGCTGTTTTCTCTTCTGTTTCATGTTGGCTACCTTGCGTTTCTCCTTCGACTGGGTCTTTTGCCAGTGACTCCAGATCTCTTTATGGTAAGGGGTGGGGCAACACCAATCGAGTGCTCAAACAGTCCGGTCATCGGGAAAATCAGGCAGAAAATATCAGGATTCTCTCTTGATAAAAATGCACTTTCAGGTCAGTCATCATTTGGGGCAAAATCTGTCCATTTTTTGTACAAATAGTCACCCTTAAGTGGGTACCGTATACTCTGCAAGCTCTCTATCTCTTCTCCTTCAATCTCTTCTAAATCTCATGCAAACTAACCATTTATCACTGCCTTCACTCCAATTTCATCATAGAATATAATGGGCGTTGATCTTTCCTAAAAACAGCTTTCATTACTTGCGCGTTGCACTTGCTAGCTACTCATCGTTGACACGCACCAACATAAGGTCTAAGGTGTAAAACACCTGATCACCTTCAACTTAATACATCCGTCTCCAAAAAAGCACTAAAAAATACTTCATGAGGTAACGCTAAGTGGAAAGCAAACAATGTACCATCAATAACTCTTCGTGGGAAAAACTACATGGGATGATTCATGAGGTAAGCCTAAGTGGAAAAAGGGAAATAAACCATAAGTACCTCTTCATGAAAGACCAACAGTTTTGCAGAAGTGAATGTGGATTGGCTCTATAACCTCAAACTCACATGAAGAATTGTGTGAAGATTTAGAATGTACTTAACATCGACTTTGCTAACCAAATAGGAACAATGTTCTCTCTCTCTCTCACATGGAAACTAACCAAACACGCCTCACCATACACATACAATGTAGAAACATGGTCCTGCTCCTACCAACCTGATGCTTATGGGATGATTTTCTTTTGTATGTGTAAACATGATGGGACCCAAAAAGGTAGAAACATATTCAGTGGGTGAGTTTTCATTGACCTAGAGGAAGATGTCACCACACCTTACAAGCCAAGGAGGCGACATTAATATAGAAGACTACATTTGTGTCCTAGAAGAACCCTACATGTACCAAGTGGTAGGCTACATTGTGCAAAAGGGATGTGGACACCCCTAAGGGAAGGGTGCATTTTCACCAAACCTTGTAATCCAAGGCGGCGACATCAATATAGAAGACTACTTCATGTCCCAGAAGAACCCTACATGGACAAAGTGGTAGGCTACATTGTGCAGAGGGATGTGGACACCCCCAAGGCCAAGGTACATTTTCAATATCATTCCCAAGAATGCATGTTGTTCTTGAAAGGGGCATGCATATGCCACCATCCTCCAAGACACACTGGGTTGATTAAAAGAACTTGCCATTCGACAACCTGTTAAAGGAAAAGAAGTTGAACATGAATGGGACAGAATATGAAAACTTCAAGGATCCATCAATAGAAAAGGATTGCAGAGCCTTGTCTATAATAATGCAAGTAAAGTTGATGGACTGGTATAGTAGGGTGGATCTGCATAAGTTACACAAAAGGTACATCTAGGCAAACACAATGATTGGGCCTATTATATCTATAAAGAGCTGAACAACTACCTTCAATCTCATCAGAGTAACATAGTCAATCCCTATCTCCTCACCAAGCTCATATTAGTCATAGTAGTAAGATTCATTTGCCAATAGAAAGGAGGAGCCACTGAGAGCATGAAATCCAGAGGTGTTCAAGTCAAGAGCTTACCTTAGTCTGTCGAAGCATATGTCATTGGTACTTACCTTTAAGCTGCAAACTGCAACTTCCCTATGTGTATGTGCTAGCTCATTTGTGGCGTTCTCACTCCGTTGCCACATCAGAATGCTCCTTTACCAATGGGGTGAAAGGAGAGCTCTCTGTGCCTTAATGGAGATCCGTCTTTGTCATGGTGGTTCTCTCTCACAAAAGGCGAGAGAAGAAGAAGAAGCTAATGTAAGAAGACAACATGCAATCAAACCTATCTAGCATGCATCCATTAACCAAGCAAGATTCAATGTCATACAAGTAAGCAAGAAGAGAGAATAGAAGAGCTCACAAGTAAACTATTGAAAGGGAATAATTGTCCTTTCCTTTTGTTAAAAATGACACATATATAAATGACTAGTTTTCACACTAGGCTAGCTAAACTTAAAAATGGTTCGGCCTCTATTACTACTAGTCTTAAGTAACTATTACAAATGGCTAGTTTTCACATTACGCTAGCTAAACTTAAAAATGATTTGGCCTCTATTACTAGTCTTAAGCAACTATGTACATTAATTTTGTAGACTTTGACACAATAAGAGCATAGTAAGGCTCCTTTATATGTTCTACCATTGTCTTACAAAAGATACGTGCCTATTCGCGTGCAGGTAAGCTGGTAAATCACCTTACGGTAGGTTAGGCAGGTGAAACCATGTTAACCAATGGAGTGGCTAATATATCCACCTTCCTAATGATGATCGCATCCTTGCATCACCCAATTAGTGATGAAGTTGCTAGGATGGAAAGGTGTGGATAGTCTGGTATATGCTATGAAGTTGGTGGCCGAGGTTAAGTGGTATAGTTCGGGAACAATCCGTAGTAGGTGGATGTAGGGAAAAGTGATGGGAAGCTTTAGGTAGCCCTAATGGGCAGCCAACTTGTCAAGGCGGCATGGAAAGTGATAGATGATGTAGAGGTTCTTCATGCTAGGCTTCAGTTGGTTATGGAAGTAGTGTGGACCCTTCAACATGAGGTGGTTAGTAGAAGCAATCCGCACCCTATAATTGGCAAAATATGCTAAGAGATGAGGCTTTATCGTGGTAAATGTGTTTGCCACCATGGCAAGGTTGTGTTAGTGCTGAATTGGACTCAAAGCAGAGGATACATGTATGAAAGCTCATTAGAGGTACTTTGCAAGGGTAGGGTTCTCCAAGCAATCGGTCGTACCATGGTTGCTCATCTAGAGATGTACCTGCAGGGTTGGTGTTGACAAGGTTTGTTGTAGGTGCATGTGTTTGTGTCCGAGAAGGTTCATGACTATAAATGAAGTCGATCTCCTCAATGGGAACTCTTGGATTTGCAAGAAGGCCAAAATATACAGGACTCAAGAGCCAGCAAGTGCTACATTGGAACTATGTCAATAATCAGTCCCAAAAGGAAGGCATTCATGAAGGCCAATGAAGCGGCGTGGTACTTCACATCTATAAGGAAAGTGCTACATTGTTAGGAGGACATCTAAATCAGACTCAAATAGGAGTTATGCGAGAGGACCGATGCAACAGTCTTGTACCTTGCACATTGGGGAATCAGGGGACTCTCATGCAAGGGCTTGTATTCTAGGCCAATATGGACCAAAAGTACAAAAACACGCACAGTTCTGGATTAGATATTAACTTTACTCATTGCTATAAAGCAAAAGTTAAGACCTCCCTCTTTTCATTTTCTTAGCAACACTTAGATACTTTGGAAAAAATCTCACTCCAGTTCAAGAATTGATTAACAAGGACGCCAATTTAAGAAAGAGGGGGTGGGGTGTGTGTGAGGCTTGGAAAAGTTGAGATTTCTATCCAGGACCCTGGGGATTTAGAGATATGTTAACTTGCACCGCGCTTCATGCATCTATGTGGGGATGAAGTGCAAGGAAGAGGCTTGGAAAAGTTGAGATTCCTATCCAGGACCCTGGGGATTTAGAGATATGTTAACTTGCACCGCGCTTCATGCATCTATGTGGGGATGAAGTGCAAGGAAGAGGCTTAGTGTTAACCTATTTTCGGGTTAGCAAGGTTGCCACACCCAACTATATACCAAAGCACGAGCAATCTACATCAAATGCCAAGGATGGACACACCAAACTCATGTACAAACAAGCCATGAAGCAATGATGTAATCTCAAACTTGGACATATGCTCGTGAAGGTAGGACAGATAATTAATGGTTTTCCCGCTCCAAGAGCATGTGGTAGTGAGATAGGATGTGCTCCGTAGTGTTGTAATGCATCAATGTATTATGAGATGAAGTAATGTACAAGAAATAGGCTAAATAGAAGCTTTGGGCACCTACCTAGCCACAATTTAAGTGTGTGTGAACACTTATGGCCATGTATATAAGGCATTGTGCAATTGAGCTTTCCCTCTTGCTAAACCTCTCTCTAATGCATGCTAGTGAGTGTGTGTGTGTGTTATTTGAGGTGAGAGGAGGGAGTAGTGCACCGTAGTACAATGTGACAATGTGACAACGCTCTTGGGAGGAGATGAATGGTAAGCTACTTATGGTGGTGTTGAGCTTGGAGACCTCAAGGGTTACAAGCTTGTCCATTGGAAAGATCCCCACCACGACACGTTGAGGTGAGTAGAGGTAAGTGGTTCTCTCGAAGCTCTCTCAGCCTTGATATTTTTGTTGCCACTGCTAGGGAGCGATCCCTTGGCTTTATCATTTGTTTTTCTCTAATCTATAGTTTACCCATTTCTTGAATGGTGAAGCGCCATGAACGGGAGTGGAATTTCATGGAGATTTATGTGAATTTTGCTTTCGTTTTGCTCTCTTTTATGTGTTAACAAAGAGCTTAGATGCTTAATTTTTGGATGTTAACTAGGTTTTTTGTTGTATTTGATTATATTAGTCTGTTAGCATTCATATTAGGTAGCTTAATTAACAAAATATTTCATTAAAAAACAAAACAAAACTCTTGATTTTTGCTAATTTTATCTAATACATGGGTTTTTTAATTAGTGAATTTAAGAGACAAAAATCATAGAAATTTGGTCAAGCAAAAACATCATAAACTTTCCAAAAATTGAATTTTGAGTTTCCTGCAAAATCATGTTTTTGGGTAAAGCCTAAAAAATCACGGCTGTGATTCTCTACCATCACGCCCATGCTTGTAAGGAAGGTGCAGAGGCAGATGTGACCTAGAGCCATTGCTTGAGTAGGTGGGCGAGTACAAGGCAATCATAGAACCTTTCTGAGATTCTATCACTACGATTTTCACGAGGCCAAAAATAGTAAACCTTATCTTATCTTGATCGGCATGATTCTGTAATCATGACGTATGGACAAATCATGGTATATGAGTGACGTGAAAATCATGGTATATGAGTGACGTGATTCTCACAAATGAAAATCGACGTGATTTTGCAATCCCAACATATAGACAAATCGCGGTGTATGAGTAGCATAATTTTGCATAACAGGCACATAAAAAATCACGATGTACTACTAGAATCCACGGTGTGTGTGAGCAAACCGACAGAGTCACGGTGCAGAATCATGGCCGTGAAAACTTAAACCTGCAAATCACGGTGCAAGAAAAAGGTCAAAAGAAGGTAGATGGAGCCTAAAATAGCACAAGGGAGTAGGGAGAATATTTTGAGAAGCTAGGGGCTTGCACTTTGGCTGAAGCATCCCAATCCGTCTCTGAAAGCTTCCAAATGCACTGTTTTGCACTCATAAGTCTTTTTTTTGGTCATGTAGGGGGTCTAAATTGATTGCCTCGATTAGTGCTACACTTCTAAATTCTTGTAATTGTGTTTTCTATGAAATATTAATGAAAGTTTAAGTTTGAACTTTGTCACCCAGAGGTATCTCAAAGCCATGCATGACTTTTAGACTAAGGCGCCCGTATGCTAGAAACCTAAGAGAAATGGGAGCTCCTTAGCCAAGAGACTTGTAAGAACAAGGTCAAAAGAGGAACTAATGGCTACTCTATGAGATCAAATCTTATCCCTACAAATGCAGATGTTTAATTTAGACCTTGAAGCTAGCCTTAGGTAGCCATTGAGACCTATGCCACCCATTGAGGCCTCACACTCCTTAGGGACTTCATACCTGCATTCGACCAACACTGTACACATGAGTGCTACGCTGAGGTTCACCAAACCTGTAATAACCCCAATGTCACCAGTCCCAAGTCCCTTGCATAACACTACTTCCAATCTAATCACTTCTCAACCCCCTCTATCCTTTATTAAACAAATTCTTTCCATACTGGGAGCTCTAGGAAGGGGGTGGCACAAGGGTGGTCACACACATTGAACCTTTCTAAGCCACGTAAATATACTTCAGTGAAATTTTTCCAAGCTTATGAATAAGTTTGATGGGAGTGGAGATCCTTTTCAATATCTCCAAAGGTTTGAAACTATTGGTGAAACTTTTGTAAATCCTGACTATCCCACTAAGGTGCACACCTTACATTTGTGATTAGAAGGCAGAGCAAGATAGTGGTTTCAAATTCTAAAGCTAGAGATAAAGGTCAATTTTAAAACCCTAAAAGAGTCCTTTATTTACAAATTCTCAAGGTAGGGTCACTAGTGGTATGCATTAAGGGAACTTTACTCAATTGAGAGAAAAACTAATGAAACCATACGAGATTTTATCTTTTGGATAAAAACTCTAGATTCACATTGAGGAATGATGTTTTATGATAGGCTAAAGAAAAATGGCTTGCACAATTTGATCCTTGTATCAAATCCCAAGACCTTTGACCAATGTTGCAAAGAGGCTATCCGATTGGATAACAACATGTTAAATGATGACCTAGAAGTGCGGAATCCCTTAACCAAACAAGGGATTATAAGTAAATTGATTTCGGAACTCACCACTCAATAGTTTTACACTGCTTTGATGGGGAGAGAAATTCGCAATGAAAAAGGAGCTAAACATCAACAAAATCTAACAGCCCTTCCACTTGGGGGCATAAAGCCAATGATTTTATATTGTAATGATTGCAAACAAGGTTATGAGACCACACTTTGTCCTAAAGTTTGTACAACTAAACCAAATCAATCAGAAACACGTCATGCACAAACCTTGTTTGCTTGGTACATCATCTTTAGTTTAACATAATACTGTACAAATGAATCAACATGAGACACAAAACTCTCAAACCCTATAAATCCAAGAACTCACATTAGAATTCTGGGGCCCTTGGCTGAAAATGAGACCAAACAAGGGGTAGAAAGTGTTAAGGACATGACAAGACCATCACTCCAGTGCTTTTACTATCGTGGACCACACAAGATAGTAGACTACCCTATTTGGAACGCCCCATCTCTAGCAACTATTGATACTTTGAAACCCCTATGTGAGCTATGTGTGTTACACCACTTGTTCAAAGACTGTCCAAAACTAAACACTGGAATGCCAAACACAATAGAATTAGCACCAATTAACATTGTTGTTAATCCCATTTTGGATTAACAAGTATACTCCTCCAATTAAGGACATTAATAAGTGTCATGTAAAGGCACTATAAAAGTTGTACATTATGAGATATTGGCCACCCAAGGCCTTAGTTAAGTAAGTTTTGGACACCTAATCGTGAATCCTTTAAGGGCTAAATGTATATAAGACATTTTCTCATAATGAATAGACACAATCCCCCTTTGTGCTGTTGAGAGCTCTTCTTTGTGTCTTGAGAGAGAGAATTCTAGCACTTGTGCCTCTTCTATGCTTGTATGTTTCATGCTTGTGTAGGAGAGTGAGAGAGAGTGATTGCCTTATGTGATGGTGCGAGCTACTCTATGGTGACAGCGTGGAGGTGGAGCTTGGAGGTTTGGATCTTAACAAGTGAGCTTGGAGGCCTCAAGGGACTCAAGTTCGAAGCATTGGTAAGTGCCCTACGATAATTGTGTTCTATTGCTCTTCCCTTAGGTGAATGCATTGAGTTCCCTCTTGGAGGTGTGGTAGCCCATAACATTTTTGGCGCTGCTGGCCGAGGAAACACATTTGTTTCTTCCTTCCTCTTGGAGTTTCAGCTCCCATTGCATAAGATTCATGATTGCCTTTACATTCTGGTAGTGCATTGTGTAGGAAATGAATGGATAAGATTTGTGTGGAAGTGAAAAATCATGAGAAATTGGTTGTTTTTGTTGTGTATTTGTGTGGTGGAGTGGTCTTAGAAGAGAGATTCATGGTTTTTTCTAGTTAATTTGATGTTTGCATCACTGGAACATCAACGTGAACGAGAAGGTTGGTGTTTTGTTTTTCTTTCTTTTAAAAAATTCACAAAAATTAAAAAAATAAGGAGCCATTGACTATGCCTTGAACTTGTATTACACTCCTTAGGCACGGCACAATCATTTTGGAAACAGTTGGATAAGTGTTTTGCACCCAAAATCACCTTAGCCATGCACGAAGTTCCCACGTAAAACTGTAAGAAAATTGTTCACGACGTGAACCGTTTTCATGCTGTGAACCGCTCCCAGCATCAACGTCATGATTAACACCGCAATTCACGGGATTACCTTGCCAAAATAGGTAGTCTTATCTTGACACCTCTGACACCACGAGGTCTGACAAAATTAAGAATCGTGAACGTGTAGAAAATTATCCCACGACGTGAACTATTTCAGAGCACTTCACGGCGTGAAACATTTTCATTTCACGACATGAACCATTTTAGAACCCTTCACAGCGTGAACCATTTTTAGTTCACGACGTGAACCAATTGCTTTTCACGATGTGAACCAATTGCTTTTCACGACGTGAAACCTTTTCTCTTCATGACGTAAACTTTTTCTGCAATTTCATACCTTAATCAAATCAAACTCATGAACTTGGTATAGTTAGATTAAGCATATTCTTCTCAGCCCCCATCAATGCTCGTGCTATCTCTGCAATGTACCTGTTTTTCCGCTTAGCAACTTCATTTTACTGCAGCATGTAAACTCTTTGAATGCCATTTTTTTGTAAGAATTCAAGGAACTCATTGGAGAAGTATTCTCCCCCTCCATCTGACCTTAGGCACTTCACATGCTTTCCTGTCTGGTTTTCAGCCATAACTTTGAAATTTTGAAAACGAGTGAACACTTCACTCTTCTCTTTCATGAAGTACACCCACACTTTCCTCATGTGGTCATTAATGAATGTTACGTAGTACCTGCAGCCACCCATAGACATAGTCTTCAGAGGACCCCATATATATGAATGCACAACATCTAGTACATTCCTACTCACATTTGTGTCATGTGGAAATACATGTTTTATTTGCTTTCAAAATTGACATGCTTCACTGCATACCTTCAACTTTAAACTTAGGCAGCCCTCGCACAATTTGTTTAGTCTGCACAGACTCCATTCTTTGGACATTGACATGCCCAATTCTCTTATGCCAAATGCCTGTATCTGCAAAAACTCTTGAACCATTTGCAAACATTACAACACTCACTTCATGCATATTTACATTCAATGTAAACATTCTGCCCACTCTGTTGCCTTTTGCAACAGAGAACCAACCTGCACTTATCTCTAAAGTCTTCTACATAATAGCCCATCAGGGTTGAACCAAACCTGCAAACCCTACTCAATCATCTGGCCAACAGAAACCAAATTCTTTGTAATGTTTGAAATATGAAGCACATCTGCAAGGAACTTCACTTTACCATCCTGCATAGACAATGGCACATCTCTAACATGGGCAATCGGATGAGAGTAGTGTCATCCCCTGTTTCAACAAAACCTGGTCTTTCAAGACTTTTCATTTCCTTGAACCACTCACCATGACGTGTCGGGTGGTTCGAACATACCATACATCATCCTTACATGCTGCTACATCATTTCCAGACATAGCATTAACTACATGTTGCATAACAAACAACCTCTCATTATCCTCATTATTTCTTCTAGAGGATGCATAGTTGTTTTGCTATACTTTTTCGTTTCGCATGTCACTTTGCTTCTTACAGCAATCTGCCTACACAAGCCCGGGCTTACCATAGTAAAAACAACCTTGTGTATCATTATGTTGCCTTTGCCGATTACCATGACCTCATTGACTCCCCTTGCCTCTAAAATGTCCTCTTCCACCTATATGTTATTGTTGTGAATCCTGGGACTGTTGTTGCTGCTGTGCTGACCATAATTTTGATTACCTATTCGGCCACCACCTTGGCCACGTCCACGACCTCTACCTCGTCCTCTACCTGCACTTGTGTAGAAGGCCTCCTGCTCTGAACTGTTTCTGTTTTGTGAAGACTGTTGATCTTCACCCAAGTTTTTCTCTTCAATGATCAGCATCATTGACACCAAATTTGTGAAGTTGGGAATGTTCTCCCAACTCTGAATAGACGTCTTGAATGCCTTGTATTGTGGTCCGAGACCACGTAGACACACTTCCATCTTATCATCATCATCAACAGAGACACCGATTGATGTAAGGGATTCCACAATGCCCTTGATCTTCAAAGCATAATCATTCACATACATATTCTTCTTTTCCACAGTATGAAGCTCATTCTTCAACTGAATCTTTGGTGCCTTGGTGTTGGTTTCATATAGCTTCACCAAGGTGTCCCATGCCTCCTTAGGAGAGTTAGCATCCTGTTTATGCCCAATCATAGTGTCCTGTATGCTAATAGAAAACCTCCTTAGGAGACTTAGCATCCTGTTTATGCCCAATCATAGTGTCCTGTATGCTAATAGAAAGCCAATACATGACTTTCCTTACTCCCTGATTCCAATCTTTGAACTCTTTTATATCTATAGTAGTTGGATTAATCTCTAGTATCTCTGGTGCCTCCTCCATGTTCACCTTTAATGTAGTCCCAGCAGTAACCTTTTTCCGTCAGGAAATTTGTCAATCTAAACCTCCAAGCATGGAAGTTTTTCTTGTCAAGCTTCTCTGCAACAATCTGGTTTATTCCATCATTTGACATCTTTTTTGCAACACAAATTTACCAGCAACAACAACACTCTTGCACAAAGTGTTGTATTCTCTGCAGCAGTATTATATTGCACCCAAATTGTCACAACCAGTGATCTTATTTTGCATACATACACCCAATGGCAACTTTGAGACCTTTTTTGCAGCACACATAGTGTATGCACAACCAATCGCCCTTCCTACAGTTCCAAAAACAGAGTTCTGCAGAGTCGAAACTTACCCGGCAGTGCTGTGAATGTTTGCGAATTGAAAAACGGAGGTCCAGACGCACCCGAAACACATTTTCAGCCGTAAAATGTTGTCCAGTAGGATAGTATAGCTGCCCTATAGTTTTCCCTCCCACGAAGAAATCTCCTCAAATCGGAGTTCGTTTGCCGGTGCTGCCTCCCGAAGCTCCCGACAAGGGTCCAACACAAAGGGGGAAGAGTAGATGAAGCTCTTACCCTCGTACCACTTCCTGTGCTTCTCTTGCTTCCCTTAGCATGCACCAGGCTCTGATACCATGAAAAGAAGCAGGGGAGAAGAGAGCTTAAGCTCTTGTAAGCACGCGTGCACACACACACACACACACACACACACACACAAACCCTAGAAGAGAGCACACAAGGTAAGAGACTGAAAATTCTTGGTCTTCTTCACACAACAAAAGAGGTCTACAAAGAAGATAAAGTGACTAACACACATAATAGAGTATATACAAGCGGTCCATAATGTGAACATGCTAAGAGGAGTGGATAGATGTGGACTAGTCGGTGTAGTCCCGCTGTAGAATCTCTGGCAAAGATATGTCAGTGCCAGCTATCAAATCTGTCCCAGTGATATAAATGTCGAATGGTCATGCAGGCGCCTCATGAGTGGCAACTCATGTTGAGATAACCGAACCCAAAAAAACTTCCCTTGCCCCCAGAAAGCACGGGCGATTCCTCCAGGATATTGTTACTCTAACGTAGTCAAGGTCATTACTGACCAAACTAATCCGACTGAACCTAAAGTCACTTGGTCAGATCAAGGAAGAAACTTGCACTTGGATCATAGAGATCAACGCTTTTTTCCCCATCGAGAGGCACAGCTATTGATTCCTTTTTCCATAGAACAATTACTATCCGGGATTTACTTCATCTAGCGTACTACAACAGAAATCGAGTCTCATTTAATGGATCCATCAGTCCAGCCTAACCCCATCCAGTCCCATGGGTTAGCCAACCACTATAGTGATGGGATCCAATTAAGAATTTGGTTAGGTTTTGTCCTAGGTACCAGGGAAAAGAGTTCCCAGGCCCCCTAGTCGGATGTTCATGCAAACTTAAAGCTAGTCACACCACTTACACACCCAATATGAAATTGCTTTCTTCACAGATCTAGCTATCTTTAAAACAATCATTTAATGAAGCCATAGTATCACTGATCATAATCCTCCAAAATATCCGGTTGAATCTTAATTTCCAATCATACCTTCATCAGAGTATCTATGGCATCATTGGCAACAACCAGAATGCTCACACCACCTGTCCACTCAGGGGCATTTTCGATAGTTCCTAGCTCATAGTACCCGGTAATATATTCACTTATAAAAAATTCAAGATGGAATCTCTGTTGAAGATCAGCAAGATCAACCAACAGATCCATATAAGAGAGCCATGGACTCATCCGTTTTGAGGACCAGCAAGGTCAATCAACCAGATCCATGAACGGTTTCAGAAAACAACTCTGACTCCTTGTTCCAATATCTTCCACGACATACATGTGGGTATCTTTGGCGACCCAGAGCCCGAGCATCGTATGGTTAGCACCCTCTAGGATCCTTCATAGGTCACCTAGTACTTCACTCATAGGCCGCTTCCTTGGCCCCTCATCCACCGTACCGGAAGCTCGCCATTTAAATCGAACTGAGGTTGGTTAAGACCTCGCCCGCCCTTGCTACGCGAGACATCCTCCATTGACTCTCCGTCAGCTGTTGCAACTTTATCAGCTGGGTCTCCACGATCTTATTTCACAAGACGGTCAAAATGCTTCCCCAGCGTTCTTGACATAAAACAGTCATTTACAAACAGGTCACAAATACAGTTTCTATAATGAACTCTCGTCTTTCCACATTGTTCCACATCAATCCATATTACTTAATCCACGTCCAATTCATATGTGTACCCATTCTCATCCAATCACATCATTTTCCATCTCATCACATCAGATTCATTCACATCACATATCATCCATTCATATCCCATATCATTCATTCACATTCTGATTCACATGACATTACATCTCATTCATTCTCATCCACATTACATCTCATCCATTCACTCACATCGACATCACATCCTTTCACATACACATCCTCATTTATTCTTCCACATTCACATCCACATTCGTACTTCCACATACACATCCATATCCACTCTTCCACACGTACACATTCACATCCACATCCATTCTTCACATACACATCCGCATTCATACATCCACATCTATACATCCACATCCATTCTTCCACATACACATCCACATTCATTCTTCCACATACTCATCCACATCCATACATCCATATCCATACATCCACATCCACATCCATATCCACATCCATATATCTACATCCATATCCACATACACATTCACATCCATACATCCACATCCATATCCACACCCATACATCTACATCCATATCCACATACACATACACATCCACATCCATACATCCACATCCATATCCACATCCATACATCCACATGCACATCCATACATCCATATCCATATCCACATCCATACATCTACATCCATATCCACATACACATCCACATCCATATCCACATCCATACATCCACATCCACATCCATACATCCACATCCATATCCACATCCATACATCTACATCCATATCCATATACACATCCACATCCATACATCTACATCCATATCCACATACACATCCACATTCATACATCCACATCCATATCCACATCCACATCCACATCTACATCCACATCCACATCCAAAAAAATAAAATCTAATGCCCATCTAATGCTAGCTTCCAAGAAAACTCTCTACCTAGTTTCTTTATCTTTAGAAAAAACTCATGATTTCACAATGTATTAGTCAATTTTCCTCCCACTATATAATCAACAACCACATACACAAAACGAAATACCTTTTTTGTGATGGTCTTTCTCTCAGACCCCTTATCTACATATGGAATATAACACATTGCTTATTGAATTGGTTGAAAGCAAATCCATATGAATGTAATAAGCAAATCCATGCTTGACCATCATGTATGCATTTTGCTTTGCACTCTGTAATAAAGCATTAGCCATGTCTGATATGCATGCATTGTAGAGAGTTATTTTTTGTTTAAAACCCTCCTCGACTAACCAGCTTCCATGTTTAGACTCTGACAAGTTTTTTCATGGTGTACATGACTGATCACTACTCTTCTTCACGTATGCAATAGTTAGAGACATATTAGAAACATCATTAAAGACATTGGTTTTAAAAACAATGGTTCTTATACATATCAAAATCATTACATTGCCCCAATGTGCAATGCACACTTCCCACCAACTCAGCCAAAGATCCATGGCAAGTATATCTATAACTTTTACATTTCCACTATGCCACCATTTTTGGACAAGTCACACTTGAGCTAGTGCATCCTTTTTTGTTGACTCGGTCTGCCACTTCTCGTACATGCTCTTTTGCACGCCTTAGAATGCCTTTATAACAAACTTTGTGGTGTGTATATTTAGGCTTTGTGCCCAATGAAATAAACATAAGTGTTCCCAAACTTTCATTTTTTGTCCTTCATTGTGGACTTATCTAATGGCATTCAATTTTCTTGGGCTTTACCTGCCATGAAACCAAAGAAGTCTGCCTTTTCAAATCTGTGTTCCACCATGACATTATTTATGCACTCCCAAAACAATACTTGGGAAGTCTTGCCTCCTCTTTCATCTTGCAAGTTGCGATAGTTAGAAGCTCCTGCGCAGGCTGCAACTAAGAGGTAATATATAAAGTTGTCTTATTTTTCAAAAGCCATTATTTCTAAGCGACAAGCCATTGTTACTACCTTGGATCATAAACGGACAAGCCATTGTTACCCGATCCATGATGTGTCTAGTGTGGTCAATCCAAGCTCTTCTTAGATCACCATTCCTTGAATGCCTCATTCTATTGGCGAGTTCAACACCCGAGGCTAGTCCTTTAGTAGACATCTTGAAAAAAAAACAACGTTCAGTTTCATTCCCTTGACCTAGAAATCGGCTTCCATGGAAGAAGCCATAATTGCAATCTCTCTTCAAACGTAGCAAGTCATCATAGCCAAATGATTACTTAGGTGGTCCTTGGCGGGGATTTCTAATTTTTGAGCAAAACCATCTGAGCATTTGAGCAAATTGGATCAGAATGTAGTTTTTTTGTGTCAAAGTTTATGAAAACAATCCAAGTGTATGGACCCCTTTTGTGAATAAAGGGGTCATATTGCTTAAGAAAAGAAATGGATATCCTCATTTCTGACTAAACAAGTTTTTTAACTCTTGAAGTTCATGAAATGAGGCCATGATTATGAAACCGTTTTGTAAATGAAGGGTCCATATTGGTCAATTAAAGAAACAATAAAAGAAGTGGTTATCCTTGTAAACTAATAAACCACAACAACTAGTTTTGTGATTGTAAAATTATCCTACAAGGCTTCCCATCATGAAGGTGTGCAATCTGCAAAAAGTATTATTATAATAGTCCTTTCAAATTTTGTTCAACATCATGAAGGTGTGCAATCTGCAAAAACCAGGCCTTGAGGCATGCAAGATAATGCTGTGAAGATCTCTTTTGTACTCAAGTTAGCTTGGTGACCAAAAATATTATCTTTTCTATCCATATAAGTTAATATGTAAATAATATAGCCCAATTTTAAGTCAAATACACTCACAATATTTTCTATTTTGCTATTTGTTGTATTTTCCAATACATGCTCACATTATTTCAAATAAGTTTTCTACCTATGCAAATGAAAATGAAGACATGATTTATCACATAGAAGACATGTTCAAACTTTTGTGATGTAAAATCATCCTTCAAAATGTCCTACCACAATTATCAAGTGGAGAATAATTAGCACACTATCCTTGTGGTTCAAATTACTCATGGAAAAAAGGATTTCTTATATCCAATCCAAGGTACAAAAGGAAATGTAACAAATATAGCCAAATTTTAAGTCAATATTTTACACTCATAGTTTGGTATTTTGCTACTACTAGATGTGTTGAGTTCATGTTATTTCAAATAAGTTTCCTACAAAGCGTCTTGCCACAATTATCAACAAGTAGAGAAACAAACCAAAAATTTACACAAGGAGAAATGCAAAAGGCCCCAAAAACATTGTTCTTGTGGTTCAAAATCTTCATGGAAAAAAGGATTATTATAGATATCTTTTCATTTTGTATTCAACATCATGAAGGTTCAGTCTTCAAAAAAATACCATTTTTGTGCTTCAAAATCCTTATGGAAAAAGGATTATTATAATAGCCCTTCCATTTTTTGTTGACCGTCATGAAAGTACAGTCTCCAAAAACTAAACCTCAATGCATGCGGGACAATGCCTGGAATATCTCTTTTTTACTCAAGGTGGCCTGGTGAACAAACATATTATTTCTGCTATCCAATCCAAGGTATGAAAGGAAGATGTAATAAATATGTTTGCATGGAATATAGGCATCCAATTTGCGGGATCGTCCAATGAAGTCTTCACAATTGCAAGAAGGAAATGGAGAAATGTCAATCTTGTATTCAATACCTTTTTGCATTGATCCTTCTGTAGAAACAATGAACTCAGCATGCTCCATGGCCTTCACGACTGTTGCGTCCTTAACAATGCATTTCATGACCAATGACCTCTGAATTCTATCTTCCATTTCTTTGGAGATTTTGTTTCGCCATCTGATTGCTTTGCCATCTCGACGCCGAGGTCGATCTTCATGCAATACTATTGTTTCATCATGGGCTTGAATTGGTGAAGCACAACTTGCACCCACCATCGGAGTTGACACTCCTAATATGATAAACCCAGCTTGTCAACCTGGCAATCTCTGCACTTGTCAAGGATGTTCCTGATTGAACCTTCCACCTTCCTGGTGATGGTCCTGGAATACCTGTAATGCTAGTTGATGGCTTCCACGTGTGGGTTACATCATTTCCACAAAACCAAATCATTTGGGAGTGCACTCCAATTGGTGTTTAAATCCTCCCAAATAATGATGGTGCAACAACTCCACGTCGATTTTCATGATCCTTTATATTGACAAGCTTGTTACATTTTCCTCCTTGTCCAAGCCAAGCCTGGCAACGGACTTGGCTTGTTATAGGAACTCTTCGTAATGCCCAATTTGCATCATGCACTTCATATTCTTGTACACTCTTGGAATCATCATCCTCAAAACTCTCTGTTGCAAATTTAGTACTAGATTTTGAAGACATGGAGTATCTTTTCTTATTTGCATAACTGTACTCAGGGCGGTGACTATCATCCTCACATATATTTGAAGGCATTGACTTTGGCCTTTTCCTTCGCACAGTCTTGTCATCTCCATCATTAAAACATACTTCAGATGCAACACCCATTTCCTTTGCAACATCACTTGTTAGATCAACAACTGTTTTGGCACTAATGTCAATCCGAGATTTTAAAGATCTTTTTTTTAAGGTCTCTAGACTCGGCCCACTTCCGATAAACTGACCCTTCAAAAAAGATGTGTATCTAGCGCTTTGTAAAATTGCATTTGAGAGGTCACTAATAGAGGCATTGTAGAGACCAACATATTTGACATGGTTCAATCCAACCCTCCAACTACCATGAATAGACTCTGCTAGATTTGTTCGAGGTATCAAGTACTTCTCGTTATCTGACATACTCTGCAGAGATATTGCAATGGCAAAATTACATTATTAACATGACAAAAAAAATTCAAGAGAAATACAAAACCAACCTCTATAATGTAGTGGCCCCAATGGGAAATCCTAGCATGCCACCATGCAAACCAAGTTTCAAGCCGTGGCAAGTCTGAGTCACTTGCATGGCCTGCATTCCACCATGCCCTTAGGCTTCTCATTTCGACTTCTACAGCTTGCTCTTTAGAGGCATCCTTCCAGTGTCTACATCGGATTTTAAATTCCTCTTGGCTGCCAACTTTTATACATGCCTTTGCATGGGAATGAAGACTTTGCTCCCAATGGAAAAGGCAAGAACGCTCTTTCCCTTCCATTATATTGTCAGGGCCACCATTGAAAGTGGCACGTACAGCTCTCCAGTTGGCTTGGGCCTCATCTGCCACCCATGAACCCTTTGAATTCAGCATTGTCAAACCCTTCTGAAACCATTACTTTGTTGAGAGTATCCCAAAATAGAATTTGTGCGTCAGTATCTTCCACCTTGAAGTCACAAGTTGCAATTGTTTGCAACTCTTGGATAAAAGGATTATACACATGGCAAGCCATGGTAGTCCAATCTTTCATTCGCTTCACAAAGTCAAACAACACCCAACAATGACCCAGTTCTCCTCCAGGTCTCATTTTATTTACCAAATCAACCCCTGAACCAGAACCTTGGGTAGACATTTTAAATACATGACACCTACTGAATGAACTATGTTGCAATTGTCCAGGAAACACTACACTTTGGAAATAATTATATCTACAATGTCTTTTCAAGTATAAAATTCCATCTAGCCCATCTGACACAGGTCGAGAGTCACGTCGACTCTCCTCAATCCATCTTGATAATCTACACAGACATAAAGTTGATCAATATTCATTGTGATAACATAATTTAATAAACCAATGCAATAACAAATGTTATGGTAATTACCTTCTTTTGTCAAGCAAAGGTTTACATTGTTTTAGCAAATCTTGTAGCTCAACATCCGACATCTTAATCCCATCTTGCACATTTTTAGACAATAAAGTTTCTAGAATAATGTCTTGGACAATTATATTTTGTATCCCTTTAGGGCATACAGCACCACCAGCCCTCACCATTTCAGAAACTTTGGTTTTAATGGCATCCTTTGTTCTTCTAGTCAAACCATCTCCAACGAGATGATTATGATGGCCATGGTGTATGACTGCACGAGTAAGATTCACACCATCTCTACATTCTGGCATGCAGAGTAACATTTCACAGTAACATCTCTCCAAGCAAATTGGTGGACGACCACAATGTATACATGATAAGGAGCCATATGATTCAATTGACACATTTGCTGGGGCCACTCTAATCAATCTCCCATCCCATTGTGTCTCATTCTCTATCCCAATTCTTTCTTTATAACCACAAGTTGCATTTATACAACGGAGGTGACCTCCACATTCCTTTCTACGAACCACACCAGGAAATACTATATTTGTTGTAACAGGATCACTCCAAACATGACCATCAAATTTTGACTCCGTACCTTTTGTGCGATGTTTCATTGAAGTAGCTGGTAGCTCAAAGAAAACATCACCATCATAAGTAGAAGGCAACTCATCCACAGTGACGCGCATTCCAACCTTCTCATAGGCCTCACGCAATCTGTTCTTTATAGGTAGTTGCATAATAATCTCAATGACACTATGTTGTTTGTCATTCTCAATGTTGCTAGCTGAATCATGTTTCCTTGCCTCATCATTTTTGTTGCAAACAGAGTAGAAATCTTTTTTGTTTTCGTGCACTAGAGTCTTCTGAAGTTCATTGTCATCAAGCTTGAATCTTTCTCCCTTCACGGTGAAAATATCACCAAACTGCGCATCAAGGTGAAACATTTTGTATCCATCGTCATGGACTTCGTATTGCAGCTCCATTGTCAAATCAGACCCATTATCACCAAAGTGCTGATGGATAGATATGGACCCAAGTGTGAATTGAAAATGGCTAGCAAGCACCATCTCTGACAACACTCCTCTACCTATGGAAGTGCGAACAAACATATGCAAAGATCTATCCTCATTCTGAATTGTGACAGATTCCATAAGAACGGAATGGTTGAGCTGTGCAACTCAATGAGATGAAGTCCAAAGGGTGAGATCAAGAGGAGAGTGTTCGTTTCAAGAACTCATTTTAAACAAGAGTCTGCCGCAAGAAAAAATGCTCACAAATGCTTTGCACACACTGCCCATTGTTTATACTCACAACTTTGTAAGATAGGTCTTGTGAAAGTCAGCACAAGTGTGACAATGGTACTGAACCATGATGTAAATTTTAGCCATCATTTGTTAACAACAATACTATAATACCATGGACTCTTAGACCTTTTAATCCCCAACCTTTCTTTGACACGTATGGGAGTTATTGCAAGCCATTCTTGCTAGCAATGACATTTCATTATTGCTACATAAAGTTGATAGATAGATATAAATTATAACTATGGCGAACAAGAAATGGTTGGTTAGCACATCTCTAACCTTTTGAATATAAATTATAGGGGTCTATTGGACTCTATCTTTCATCAATTATTAATGAAAGGTCGACGAAAGGGGTCTATGGGCCTCTATCTTTCATGAACCATTAATTAAATATAGATGTTAATAGACCCCTTTCGTTGACGAAAGGGGTCTATTGGCCTCTATATTTAATTATTCTCTCCAATAGGGGTCTATCATTAATTGAATATTAATCAAAAAAATATTTAATTGTATGTCGACCTCACACAGTAAAATTATCAACCTCACACAGTAATGATGTTTAATTAAATGATCACTCATCATTGCTGCATTCTCATTAGCAATCGAATTCGTATGATAATCATTATAAGTCATGGTTCCTATTAACATCATAGTTCGGTAGCATAGATTGTAATTAAAGCCAATAGACCCCTTTCGTCGACGAAAGGGGTCTATTGGCCATTCATTTTCATGAGAGCCCTTGGATGAATTATGGATTGGATCGGCCATCTCCGCCCTCGCCCTCGTGATGACTCGCGACCCACCCGCACGTCGCCCCCCTTTCCCGCACCCTCGTGTCTCTCTGTACTCTAGGCTCTCATGAAAATAAATGGCCAATAGACCCGTTTCGTCGACGAAAGGGGTCTATTGGCCTTTAAATTTTCTTAAGGGCTCATGAAAATGAAAAGCCAAAATACCCCTTTCGTCGACGAAAGGGGTCTATTGGCCTTTAAATTTTCTTAAAGGGGTCTATTGGCCTTTAAATTTTCTTAAGGGCTCATAAAAATGAAAAGCCAAAATACCCCTTTCGTCGACGAAAGGGGTATTTTGGCCTTTCATTTTCATGAGGAAAAAGGGGCCCCAAATTTGAAAAAAAAAACATTTGTCTTAATTCTCCTCATTAGTCTCTTAAACACCAACCATAAATGCCATAAGTTGAACTGATATCCCTATGAAAAAGCGACTTAAAACTTCAAACAACCATTTTGTTTTTTTGCAATTGTGTTAGCAGACACGATATCACACGATATTTTCATGAAATTTTTTATAACAATAAAATCATGAGAATCTTACACTTTTATAACAATAAAATCATGAGAATCTTACACAAATAACAAGAAGATGGTATCCTTTAATTTCGGCATCGTTTGGGGGTGGCCCACCTTTTTCCTCATGCAAATGAAAGGCCAAAATACCCCTTTCGTCGACGAAAGGGGTATTTTGGCCTTTCATTTTCTTAAAAAAATTAAAGAAAATGAAAGGCCAAAATACCCCTTTCGTGGCCTTTCGTTTTCAATCTTCAACGCCTTCCTGTTTTCATCAACGCTCTGCCTCCCTCGCGTACCTGTATGTTCTTGTACTGTTTTTTCTCTCATAATCAGAATTATCATTGCAATAACATCATCTCTTTTTGTCATTGCGCTCAGTCACAATCTCTTACACTCTCTCTAGCATTTAGAAGGCTAGTGCTGTATGTCCTTGTTGTGCTTTATTTACAATGTTTTTATTTATGCGGGTTCTTCTTGCTTAGAAGTATACTACGCAGAAGAATTGGTTGATATGTGTCTTATAATTTTGTCTTTCCAGCTGGATTGTTTTCATGCATTGCGGCGCAGTGATCCACTATCCGTTTCTCCAACAGCTCTTTTACAACAAGGACTTTCTCCCCTTGTAAGCTTTTCAATTAATGCTGGACTTTTTGATTAGGGAAGATCTTAATGCATCATTGACATAAAATGTTTTCTGAAAAGCAACTTTGGGTTTTAGCTCATTTGGAAGTACTGGCAATAGGTTTTTATCAAGCAGTCAAGATTGTGTCTTCACCCAGAGCTCTAGTTGATTTTACGATTTTGTGGTAGATAATGGAAATAATGGAGAGATGCATATAGATATTTAGCATTGCGGGTCAGGCTGGTGTATTTGGCGAGACAGGAGGTCAGGATTCCTCTCATCAGCATGTAAGATTTGGGGAGAGATTATCCACACTCTTTGTGCAGAGTGGGATTTTGACGTGTTTTTCTTGGTAATATAATGAGATTTGGCTTTTCTTGAAAAATTGAAAGAAAGATCATAATACAACGGTGCATTGTAATGTGAGTTTTAAAAGCAGTTCTTTTGAGAGGGAAAGAAAGTGTACTTGATACTCAAGCCTGTCTTAAAGACTAGAGGCACGATGTTGCTATATAGCTACGCTAGTCCCTCATTGCTACACATAATTGACTGCACATTTTACATAGTTCATCTGCACTTGCCAGGAACTTAGTCGTATGTTGTGGTCTTGGATTTGTCAGATGCAAGCTACATAGGCGTGAGTTTACACATCCCTGGAAGCCTAGAATCACACATTATTTCTTTGCATTCAGAAAGGGCTTGTAGTATATGATAAATGATTGATTTTCCAATTTTGTCTAAGATCCAATTGGATTTGTGAACACTGAGTGCTAGTTGAGATGTTTTGCAGCCTCTATGTAAAATGTTTGTACCAACTCATCTATGTATTAATTGTTTTACCAAGTGTACCTGTTGTTGTTGGCCACTTATACCAATTGTTGATGCCCTTTCTCTACTGTGGGCTGCATATTGTGTACATGTACTTTTTTTTTCTCTCTAGTAGATCCTTCTGTAGTGGTGGCTTGAAGGCAGCTTGGTCTCCCGCCCGAAGGCAATACAATTAGATGATTACAACCAATCCACTAATGAAGAGTCAATATTTTTTCAACTATAGTATCCATACTACAAGGCTCCTTTTACTTAGATAAAGGGCCGCACTCATACATACTAGGAGAGTTATAACGTTACCTCGTTGATTCAAAAGATACTTTGGCACTCATACATATCCCACTTCTTTTAGTTGTCCTTACATGGCGGCCTCCCCATTATTTAGTGGAGAGCTATTTTTGGTGCAGACCCTAGATGCCCGGTAGCTTGTAAGATAGTACAACATTGCATATGGGGGTGTAGATCTCCTCAAAGGATTTTGGGCTTAGCATATATAAGTAGATTGAGGAGAGATACCATACATGTTACTTAGGGTGCTTGAGACGAGGAGGATATACATGAGTTTTGTCCAAAACAAGAAGCCACAACTCATATCTATGAACATGTAAGCATATCAAAAGTTTAGTGATCTTTCATCTCTTAGATTTACAAGTATGATTGTACGCTTTTAAGGTTAATAACTTGTTCTTGTATGCTTAATAACTTTTTCTTATATGCTTTTGTTGTCCAGCTAGTCTCCTCAAGCCCCATCATCTCGTCAAGTGCAACTTCAATTAGCAGCATCACGATCAAGCTTCAGGTATTTTCTATTTTGAAGCCTCTTGGGGTTTCTTTGTATGCTATTGAAGTAATGCTGGGACTTAATTGACCTTGTAAGTCTATTCTATGCCATGTGATGACTTCTTTTTTTAAATGCATCTTTGTCACATTGGCAGGATGGTAAAATTAAGAACTTCTGAGAGGAGGGGGAGAGGTGGAAGAGGAGAACGAGGAGGCAAGAGAGGTGGAAGGACAAGTAGCAAGAGAAGTTTGCAAGTGGAATCTACACCAAATTTAGAGATTCAAAAAGAGGTTGAAATTGAAGTTGAAGAGGATAAGGAGATGGAAGACTTTGAAGACACTACTATAATTGTGGAGGAATCTTCTAAGAAGAGAAAGAAAGAGGATAAACAACTAGATGAGGAGTTTGAGCAAGAGTTTCCTGCTGCACTTGATATTGGCCAAGGGAAGGATGTTATTGAATCTCTTGCAATCAATCCTGGAAAGATTGCTCCCTTGATCCCATTATGTCGTTGTGTTGTAAACACAAGAGTGAGAGGCCTACGAACTGATATGGATAGCCTAAAGCAAGCTCTAGAGGCAGAAAAATATATTCAACAGAAAGGAATGTTTATTTTATCTACAACACTTTCGGACGGTGTTTCACAAGAGGTGACAGATGAAATTGAACAATCATGGGATTCTTGTTGGAGGGATGTAAATGCAGAATTTGAGGCACAAATTGTTGATGATGCTGATTGGTCATTTTTGTCTCGAAAGATGTTTTTTGTGTGGGAGGGGAATCACCGTACTGTTGCATGGATGTCTCTAATTGAGGAGAAATTCAAGACATCAAAGGCATGGCATATTCGAGTTTTAGCAAGTTTTATTACTCCAGAGAAAGAAACAGAAATGAAGCTAATAGCTGCTCTTCAAAGGTTCAATCTGTAAGTGCGAGTTCTTACTTATATGTGTTACCTTTTTTTGAGCTTTTAAGGGTTTTGTGAACAATTCTTAATATGTTTGAAGCTATGTATTTTTTATTTTTCAGCCTTAATGAAACAGCAATTATTAAAACAAATCTCAAGGATTATTTGTTCAACACGAAGACAATGTGTTCATGTGATGAGAATGAGTACTTATCACTTTTTTCTGAGGAAGAAAAAAAGACACTTGAAAAGCATAGGGCAAATGAAAGCAGTAAAGGATCAAGTACTTGGTATCCTTTGACATCTCTGATGCTAGGGAGAATGGTATTTGCAGTAAGTTTCATACCATTTGTCATGGATGTCTTTTAAATTAGAACTAACTAATTCATTGTACTCATTCATCTCTTTGGAATATATTTTAGCCACTATACAAGCAAGATTATGAGGCAAAGCTAAAGGAACTTCAGCCAAATTTGAGTGTTGCTGATATGGAGAAATCACTTAAAAGTATTCGAAAGGATGTGAATCTCAAGTATGGTCAAAAAATGATCAAGGTATGGTTAATTTAATGATTCTTAACATAAAGTTGACTTTTTAAAGTGTTCAAGTGTTTTTTGAGATTGGTCATATGATCTTTGTTTACAAAATGATCAAGGTATGGGATATGCATGTATTGTATGATTAAAAAATACAGTTGAGTGTGACGATTGCATGTACTGTTTATATGTAGATTCTGTCTATTGTCAAACCAACAAATGGTGAAGATTGGTTTAATATCTTGTGGAGCCTCCCATTTGATGATAAATCATCCATTGTCACATTGGAAAAGTTGTATAACATCTCCATTGCAAAAGTCTCAAAGGAGACACAACTAGCAACCCTCAGAATCTTAGGGTCAGATTCAAATTTGAGAACAAGTTATGGGATGCCAAAAGCTGATAGAGAATTCATAAAGTGGATGGCGAAAGAGGCATGGATGGATCAGTTGCTTTGTGAATCTGAGAGGTTACTCTCTCAGGTCTTGGTTGCTAGTCAACAAGCTAGCTTTGTGCTTCCTCAAGATCCTACGTTGAGAGAGTATTTTGGGGAAATACAAGCAATGAACAGACTTGAACTTTATGAAGATTTAAAGGATTCAATGACTGTTGCTACAGCTACAACAGGACAAATGGAGATGACGAGGGCATCTCGACGATTGGTATTTAGGTAAGCAATACATGTTTTTTCCTTTTCAATTAAAAATCCATCCTTAAGTATTTCGCTTTTGTACTAAGACTCTTATTGTATGCAGATTCTTGCAATCCTTAAAAGCTGTTGGTAAGATTGAAAAATTGTTGCCCATATGTTGAGTATGGACAAAAATTCAGGACTTAAAATTCTGTATGTACTCTCCAAACATGATAGAAAAAGAAGGGAAGCAAGTGCTCTCTGAGTGGGAGAGAAAGAACTGCCCGTGGTGGCTCGATATGAAAAAAGGATGTTGCATCGAGGAGGAGGTAGAGCTGTACACACAGCATAAAAAGGGAGAGATGGGTTCATCAAGCTCAAATTCAGTCCATGAGGATGATGTAGTCATTGAGGTTCAAAAAACACTTGAGAAGATGACTAAAAAGGACAAAGATTCAAGTATGGAACTAAAGAAGGGTGGTAGGCCACCAAAAAATCCTGGTACTAATAATGGTAAGTTCTCTTGATCTTTTTTCAAGCTATTATTTGTTTGTGTAACATATGTTGTTATCACTTTGTGTCTTTACATATGTGGTGTGGGTTCAGATGTGCAGGTACTGCAGTCTACACCCATTCTGAAAGGATGTAAATGGAAAGATAGGTCTGTCCGCTTTTTGTACATTCCATTGACCTCTCTAACTTTGAATCAGAGTGGCACATGTGATGCTTCACATTGCAAGGTTTGGTGCTATGATTATGTCGAGTTTGGGAAGCAATTGTCTGTCTCAAACTTCACACAAGCCTATATAGACATGAAGGAATACTTTGTGGGTCTTGGAGGTGAAAGAAAAACAAGAAATGGTAAGAGTGTTGCTTGGGCTGCAGATTTTGTCATTATTGATCTGCCTACACAGCTAGAAGCTCTTGGAGTAGAGGATTCCACATCTCCATCTTGGAATTTATTAACAGAGGACCATGTACGCTACTCCTTGCTAGTAGCGGCCACAGTTGTTTCAGATTCTGGCTGGATCCTAGTTATGTGTGCTCCTCATGTTCTTCATTTGGTTGAGCGTTATGCTAGGATCAGTAGATTGGAGTTTGCATGTCGAATGTACATGCAATGCTTAGATGCATATTGCACAATCAAAGTTGGTGGTATTGATCATAAGGTGAGACAATTGTCATACAATGACCTGTTGAAAGAATTTATGCTCTCGTATAATGAAATGGCTTGTACTAAGTATATGTTTAATTCTTTTCTTATCTTTAGGTGGATGTTGTGGTTTTATGCCTTCTTCATCGGGCTGGTATGTCTTGTGTTTGTAATCCTGGAAATGCTTCCATGGGGGTTGGTACCAAATTGGGCATTGCTTTTGGAAGTAGTTTGTTTCATCATTATTTACCAACAAGTGAGCAGACTATAAAACATGGAGAGAGTATTCCATGGAGAGGTGCATTGGAGAAGGCTACCAACAAGTGAGCAGACTATAAAACATGGAGAGAGTATTTACCAACAAGTGAGCAGACTATAAAACATGGAGAGAGTATTCCATGGAGAGGTGCATTGGAGAAGGCTCCATGCATGAGCAGACTATAAAACATGGAGAGAGTATTTACCAACAAGTGAGCAGACTATAAAACATGGAGAGAGTATTCCATGGAGAGGTGCATTGGAGAAGGCTCCATGCATGATGTTGTACTTCTTGGAGTTCTTGTGTCCAATTTCTGGACATGTGGTGGACTTAGGTGCTGGGACTGGTTCTATGCAAAAAGCATGCGTGCATTCTGGGAGAGCATGCTTATCTATTGAGAATGATCCTGACATTTGCAATTCTATATTGCAACCATTTTTGGATGGACAGAAAGGAAAGGGAAATGTGTTAAGCAACTATGGGACTCTAAATGATTCCGAAGATGTGGAAATGGTTGTTAATCTTCCAGACGACTAGTAAGTATGTTACTCTCGTGTTTAATCTTTTTAAACTTATTTGTTGGTTGGAGAATATTATTATCAATGAGGCATTGATATTGATTGATCTATTTTAGCTTTTTGCCTTCTTATGCAGGTGCTATGGCTGAGATGATGTGTAATGACATTGCATTCAATGCCCCCATCAAAGAGAGAAGGCATCGTCGCAATATCTATGTGGATGACATTAGTAAAGAAGATTGAGTCTAGTGATTTGACATGAGTTTTTCCCTTCAAGCATCGAGTCTAGTGATTTGACATGAGTATTTCCCTTCAAGCAATTCATTTTGCTTGTGATGCCCTAGTATTGAACATGCATAACTTTTGTGGTGTCTTACACCTATTTCATTTGCTAGAGATGTAGTAATCATATTGAAGAACTATTAGTACATCATGTGAGTACCCACCATGAATATTAATCTCAATATCGCATATTCAATTTTGAGCATGTTGGTTTCATAAAACTTTTTCTATTTGCTAGAGATGTGATAATCATGTCATATCTTAATTAAGGTTTGCATGTCAAAACTATGAGTTGTGTACAAATGATCATCATGGTGAATTGAATCTTGAAGTATCTCCTTGCAACTAATAAATGTTTCGGCATAGATGCATGCAAATTTGCACCCTAAATTCTTCACCATGTGACTTGCAATCATTTCATCATCACTATCTATCATGGTAGTATGAATGATGGATGATGTAGGTGGAGGGTGTTGAAATGAAGTAGACATGAAAAGTAGTTTTGTGAATAAAGGGATCTTATAAGCCCTAAATACTATTGGAAAGAAATGTAATTAAATGTATATAGCCTCTTTGTAGGGTAGTTTTATGACTAAAGGGTGTGTGATGTTAGCGGCATTTTTGTGGGGTAGAAATGTATATAGTATCTTCTTGGGGTAGTTTTATGACTAAATGGTGTGTGATGTTATGATAAAATTGTCTACGAAATCACAATATAGGCCATGCTCAGAAAAATGTGCTCAGACTAAGACGCTCAGAGAAAAGACATACCCGTCCTTGGCAAACGTGCATGAGAGCTGTTGACCTTTCAAACCTACAAGAAAGGAAATTTTAATCACTTTGTATATATGGCCTTAACAAATGCTTCTCTAATTTAACTCACCACTTGTTCTCAATTAGCGGGCTAAGTTCTTCTAGCACATTATTGAATTCTTTATTGCCAAGCTCATGTCCTTGATATCCTTCTTGGGCTAATGAAGTTAGCACCAACTCCTTGACAACACACATTTGCACCTTCCTTGGACTGGCACCTGCATCAACTTTAATTACTCTTTGAACCATTACTTTAGTCTTTTCAAGCAATGCCTTTAATGTTCCGGCCTGGACACCATGTGAATGAATTCTGGTGTGTATTAGAAGCCATGTTAGACGATCATCACTAGGCATGACATAATACACATAGCATGCACAAGATACCTTGCAAAAGTAGTTGGCTTTTTGCAATAGTGACAATTGAGCTTTTCATCTCATTAATAGCCAGGACACCAACTTCACAAGTTTTCTTTATGCACCCTTTAAATCTAATGTCATTAGGGAAGCCATTGTTCAAATGGGATGTGGTGGTTAAACAATGCATTTCACCAATGCAATGGCTTATCCTACACACCCTTGGAAAGTTGACATTTGATGTAGCTGCCTTTGTCCACATGTGACCATCATACTTATGAACCATGCCTGTTTTAGAACCCATGATGGCAGGAAACTCAAATATTACATCCCCGTCATAGAATCTAAGAAGCTTATTCACCTGAAACACCCGTGGTGTACGTCTCACCATCTTTGTCAAAGTGTTCTCCTTCTGCATGTTCAATAAGAATTCTATAGTGCTTTTTGATTTTAAGGGTGAAAGTAATTCATGGTTGGGTAGCTGGGTGTTTAGAGGCACTACATCTAATACAGATGTCTTCTGTAGCACACTATTATAAGAATTTGTTGAACTTTCAATATTCACATAATTAGAGGTACCAATTGATGTATTGGATATTGAGCTTACACATACCTCATATGCAATAGATATCAGGTCATCAAGGAGGTAGAGCTCCTTGCCTTCTATATCTTGAAGTGGAACAAGGGCAACACGTGTCTCTTTATCTGCTGTGATTGTGATCACCTCTAAACCCTTGAATTGTGATCGCCTCTAAACCCTTGAATTGTGATGGTAAACATTTTTGAATAAGAAATTCTTTGTTCACAAAGCCTTTTCCATTGGTCAAAGGCACCCTCATCTCACATGTTGTATCATTGTTGGAGAAAATAAGTAGAGCCTCCATAATAGAGATAGAGAGAGAAATGTGTGTGAGAGAGAGATAGAGGGGGATGTGTGCATGTGTGAGAGAGAGAAAGAGAGTGGGAGAGAATCACAAGTTAGGAGGTCCTCATTGTCAGTTGTTAGGCAAAATTTTGTAAAGGTATTTTGGGCTTGTGTACACATGGGACGCATGGCATGTGAAAAGCTTTGCCCTGAATGCCCCGGCAGGTGTACAGAGTGGGTGGTTTTATGTTTTTTTATGAGCTTTTGGTAATGCCTCCACATGAAAATATTATGGGAACCCCAAATGTGATGATGGTTGGTCGATCTGGGGCTGATTCTGGATGCAGTCCATGGCGCTCCATTATTTAGTAAGCACGTGATGACGGTTGGTAGTGCATGGAGCATAAAGGCCTTAATACATAAGGGCCTTAATAAATACCATGTATTTTTCAAGGGTGGCGAAAGTGAAAACATCAACCAAAGAAAACGCAGCAGAAGCATGGTGGGCACGTGATTTCCAAATGCAGAGCGGCGCCAATCTGGGACTTGCCGGATTCCACAAAAGAATTCTTGAAGTTTCTAAAAAAAAAGAGGAATGATGGCGATGACAGAAGGGGGTTGCTTTTGTTTTGCTTTGTAGCCGACGGTGGGCTGGTAGCAAGGAAGAGGGAGTATAGCTGCTAGCGAGCAGGTTTTTTTCTAGTTTTTTTGCAGCTCTGCTGGTGGCGACAGAGAGAAGGGGTTCTTTTTGTTTTGGAGAGCCGCCAGTTCTCAGTGGATGGTGGCGAAGAAGGGAGATAGTACATCTGCCGGGCAAGGAGGTTTTCTTTGTTAGCTGCGCAGAGCTGGTAGCAGAGAGAGAGGGTGTCTTGTTGCCTTTACTGCCGCAGAGATAAGAGCAAAGTTTTCTTTGGGTTGGAAAGCCGCCTCTGAGTGAAGGTGGTGTGTTCGTTTGTATAGCTGCCGTAGAGTTCAGGAAAAAGGGTGCGGGTGCCGCACATATTAGTGAAGCAGCGAGTGATAGTGGAAGCCCTCCTGGCATCATACTTCCAGCCGCTCACTATTTTGACTGTGCAGCTTCGCCAAGCGCACAAGAGACCGAGGTTTTCTTTTGGCTGGCGATCGCAGCTCATGTACAAAGTCGCCACAGTAGGGGGGGCGAAGTCGTCAACGGCAGCGTAGGCAGTAAAACTGAAGAGCACGCTGTTTTTACAGGAAGAAGAAGAGGTTGGTGTTGAGTGCAGCTGAGTAGTGAAAAGAAGGCGCCAACTGTAACGAAGCCAAAAGAACAAGATAGAGAGCGTGGACTGCAGAGTAGAGAGGAGTGAAGGGGTGGTGTCGACTACAGGCATGGAGACAAGGAAGTGCTGTGCGCTGGCGATGACAGAGATGGGTTCCTTTTGTTTGTTTTGCCGCCAGTTCTCTGCGGCTAGTGTCTGGTGATGCCAGAGAGTTTTTTTCTTGTTGGGGTGCAGCTCGTAGTAGCGAGCAGGGACAGCCTTGTGAGTATACATCTTGTGTGTTGATGTGAAGGTGTCGTGTATGTAAGGTTGTGTGAGGAAAAGCTTCTGTGTCGGAAGAAGCTTGTATGAAGTGTTGGACTAGGAATTCAAAGATGAATGATACTGGTGACGTATCTGGCTATGGTTGTGTGTTGGTATCCTGTGTGTGTTGATTTGCAGGAGAAGGCATGATTGACGTGTTTGGTGGTGTAGTCCACGGGTTTACACTCTCACAGCGCACTTTGTGCTAGCCTTCGATTACCTCGTCATGCACACAGTGGAAGTGTATGTGTTTGCTGGGTGTTTACTTTGATTATGGTGCCCCTGTTTTGTGCTAGTGATTCCAAGGTTGGGGGAGTGGGAAGCTATAGAGGCCTGTTCCCGTGTTCTTTTTTCCGCTCCACATCAGTCATCATTTACGTTACCATTTGTATTAGGGTTAGGATTAGGGTTAGTGATAGTGTTAACCATTTTAACTTCAGTGTGATAAAAAAGTAAAAAATTTAAATTGTTAGGGTTAGGATTAGGGTTAGTGATAGTGTTAACCATTTTAACTTCAGTGTGATAAAAAAGTAAAAATTTTTAATTTTTAATTTTTACAAAAAAATTAAGTATTATTTTATTTTCTCTTTATAAAGTAACACAATACTAGTTCTTTTGTGTAATAGAGTGCAAAACACTAACACAAGTACTAGCTATTTTGTGTAATAGAGTGTAAAACAGTGAGCATCATAGAGTTCTTTTTTTCAAAGAGCACAAGTTTACATCCCATAACTACTCTAAATAAAGAGAAAAATGCTATCTCATACTAAAGGGTAAGTGCTTCATGAGCACAAAGCTCAGAAAGTAAGGTCATCAAAGCTTATACAATGCCAAATTACCAAAGCAAAAGAAAAGAGAACAAGGAACCAAAGCATAGTCTTAAAACCACGTGTGCTATTTACTCAAAGCATTTTTAGCAAAAATTTACGAGTTTCCTATTTCATATACAAGCAAAAATATTATATAATGGCACACAAGACATCAAAACATCTCACTATTTGCAAGTGTGTGTTAAAATGCTCCAAAACCATGGAGATTCTTCAAGTTTCTCCCACCTCATTCTTGAATTGGTTGTAGAGAAGAGAAGAAGATAAAAGAAAACCCTTTGGATGCCTTGGTCTAAGCCAACATGTTGATTTTCCTCCTCATTATCTGATAGTAGTTAAACTATAAATACTAACCAACGAACATTTTGATGGCAATTCTCTATCACATACCTTGGACAATGTGAGAGTTATTATTATCTTCTATTCTAATAATTATCGGGCAACATTTATACTATCTTGTTGTTTCCCACTACATTGGGAACATGATGCATTGGTGTTCTTGCAACTGTTTCTTTGACCAATTTTCTTATGGTTGCTATATTGGACTAAGAGATACAATAGTAGTAGTGATTGTGTTCCTCTCAGTGAGCTTAAATTGTAATGTTAGGACCTAAGTCAAGGGGCTTGCATGCTTCTTTATGTTCAGTAAAAGTGCATTTTTGAGATCAATAAATTTTGCATTGTATAAGGTTAATGTGCCCTTGAATACTTTATCGCTTTTCAGCAAGCTAGCATGATTTAGCTTTGCTAGGTTGGTTTCGCGGGCAAGACATCCAAGGATTTATCATCATCAAACTCCTATCGGTGAAAAAAAACAAGTGCTTTAATGCATTGATTTGAATGGTTTAAAAATTAAAGGTTTCTTATCCCAACTAGGTGATGCCTCTAATGAGGAAATCTTACATTCCACCAACTCAACCAACAATCCATGGCATCAATATTTCCATTGGCAACCTTGCTATTACCCCACCATGCTCTTATATTTCCATCGGTAACCTTGCCATTACCCCACCATGCTCTTATATATGATCTTATATTTCCATCAAAAACCTTGTCATTGCCCCACCATGCTCTCATATACATGTACTGTGTTAGTGCATTATCCTCAGTGCTACATGATGCCATCTTCTGTATGAAATCTTGTGCTGATTCTGAAAAGCCTTGATAACATACTACATTGTGTGTATGTTCACGCTCTTCTCCAAATGAAATAGGAATGACCATTCCCTACCCTCCATTCTATTGTCAGCACCATTATTATACATAGTTCAGACTGCCCACGCCTCATCTGCCATGAAGCCAAAGAAATTCAATGCTAGAAATCCCTTCCTCTTTACCGTCTCATTTAGCATTCTCCAAAATAGTTATTATGTAGCCATATCCTCCTCCTTCATCTTGCATGTTGTGCTAATGTCATGAGCTCCTACACACTGCATCTCCAAATACTATTTAGCTATATTAATTGGGGTTGGTCTACAATACTAGACCTTTTGTAACTCTTCTCCCCAATTGTAGATATAAACTTTTGATATATAAGTCAATTGCACCCATGTACTAGACTCCATTGTGCAGCAGTAGTGGTTCTTTCTTGTAGCCTTTTATGACGATTTGCTGCTTAGTGTTTACTTCTTCGCCATCTTTGGAGATGCGCCTTAGCATCTTGACAAACTTCATCCCTTTCTTGAGATTGGGAATCCGTGTGTCAGATTCAAAGCTACTCCTTGTAGTTTCTTTAGATGTTGTGGGATCTATTTTTCTTGTGGTGGTGATTGAGGAGTTAGTGTCGCTTTCATTTTGTGTGTTGGGCCCCTCATCACTATTTGTACTTGAGTCCTCATCACTATTCTGCGTGTCGGATCCCTCATCACTATTTGTACTTGAGCTTGAGTCATCCCATGTGGACTCAAGTTTACTATAACCTATTCCCTCAGTATCGGAAGGTAGAGCATGAATCATTCGTAGGGGCATGACCTTAGGGAGCTCCTCACGATTAGGTGTAACCCATCTAGATCCTCTAGCTCCCCAGCTACTATCGATTGTAGCCATCATATATATCCAGTTTAGATCATCTTCAAGCTCAAAAGCTTGTTCTTTTGCATTCTTGTGTGGGATGGATCGTTTCCTACCTCAGTCTCTTCTCTACAAGTATAGCAGTATTGCAATGGGGTTGAATAAATGGTGGTGTCTGAACACTTTTTAAAAAGTCCTCCACTACCCATAGGATGTACGTGGCCACTCACAAGATCAACCCTGATGATGGAATCATCGAATTAGAGGTAGACATGGTTTTTACACCAGTCATGTATAGCCCCAGAATTTGAAGGTTGCAGTACCCTTCCAAGGGGGTCTAACCCTTCACAACAAGAAGGATCATTTGATAGGTGACCTTCAAATAAAACATCAAAACTAAAAGTACTCTTCAAGACGGAAGGACAAGGTGTTTTTTTAATATTATCAAGAGAAGGGTGATGCATGAATTTTCCCTGCTATAGAAAATCATATTGATAATATATGTGTTATTATTATTATTTATATATATTATTTTAGGATCTAATAATAAGTATCTAGAGATTCTACTTCGCTGTACATCGAAGCCCCAGGTCCGCCTGAGCATCGTCGGCCAGCCTCCTATTGTGTCGGACTTCCTCTAAGCTCACTCCCAAGTTCGCACGCTTATGCCAGCCTGCTTAGCCTCGTCGTCCAGCCCCCTATTGACGCTCACTCGCGAGTTCGCACGCTTACGCCGGCCTCCTCCCAGCGGCCAGCTTGCTCAGCCATCCTCTCCACCGGCTAGCCTGCTCAGCGTCGTTGGCCAGCCTCCTATTGAGTCGAGCCTCCTCTAAGCTCACTCTTGAGCTCACACGCTTACGCTTGCCTCCTCCTCCTGATAACATAAATTTACTTAAGCATTGCTTAACTAGTTATCAACAATATAGATAGCCTTATTTTTTCTTTTTTTTAAGCGCTAATATATACTTAAGTTTTAACAATGATATTTTTTTAAAGTTTGTATATAGGTTACAGTTAATGAGGTTTTGGAATTGTTTTTTTCAGCCTTCAATTGTCACTTCTGGCAATTTAACCTCTCTTTTTTTTTTTGGGACCAATAATATATATTTATATTAATTATTCAAAAACAACCATACATCACCCCCCAAAAAAAACTCAACTATCTACTCCTTTTTAACCTCGTTCAGGATTTTACAAAGAGATTCCCATCTTTCATCCTCACACAAGAAGCTAGACTGATCCCACGAGATTTGATACCCCAGTAATAAGCAAGCCTCCATCATGGCCTCAGTAGTGCAGCCCCGGGGAGACTATTTTTCTAACATTCCTCCATACTTTAGCCACACCTTGACAGTAGGTCTAGTGCCAACCGGGTTCTCAATAATGGCCACAAAGGTGTGATCCATCTACTTTTCCTTTGCGATACCATCTCTGAGTTTTAGGACCAAATCTTGGAGGCCTTTTCTTCTTAATCCAACACTTGCATCTAGGGCAAATGCCACTAGCCACGTTTCTTTTTTGCAGCTTATAACCAATAGGTAGTGCCCACATGCAAACCTTCCACAAAAAAACTTGAAATTTCCTAGGGATCTGACAGTTCCAGATCAAGTTCCATCTCTTTTTCCAACTAGAAGCACTCCACTTTACATTCCAAATTTTGTTACGATACATAACATTGGCATCCCATCTTCTCATTAATGCATAAATATCCCTAGTTTTTCCCTCCTTTAATTTGACACCATTAATCCAAGACCAATCCTTGATCCAAACTGAAACATCAATGGCTATGGAGCATAATTCACTATGTAGTAACAACTCCCCATGACCTGATTCATTAAGTCCCTCTCTCTTGTGGTTAACTAAAACTCCTCAGATAAGTGGTTCACCTCTTTCCACCTAGTCACATCCCTATCCCAACAGTCAGCTAGATATCTAATACCTTTGTTATTAAGAAACTTCAGTATCAAGTGTAGCTAAGGGGGGACTAAACTTATGAGTCCACCATAACTCCAAGGATAGCATGGAGTTCCCAGTTACCCTCCCCCCACCATCCCAAGCCATGAAGTCCAGAGTATCTTTCTAGCAATTGCAGAGCATTTTGTAAAAATCTGAGCATGTGATTTTCAGAGGAGCATGTGAAGACAATCTGTCTTTCTAGTTTAAGTTCCCCCATCTACCCTTGGCCAACACATCAGCCATTTCCACCAATTCCCTTATCATTAAGGTCCAAGTAGCATTTTGAGATAGCACCCTAGGCAGCATCAAAGTCCTTCTGGCAGCACAATGAGTGGGCAATTGAATGATACCAATACCCCCTTCCCTTTTGGGCCTGACACCTTCTCACAGGCCAACCAAGTAGGAACTCTTTTCTTACTAATACCATTTCTCCACAGAAAGTCTTTGATAGGTCCTATGATTTCCTAAGCTAGCTCTAATGACAAAATTAGAGGGTAAGAAGCAATAGCAAAAAGTAGGGGGGCTAATGGGAAACCTTGTCTGACTGACCTATTGATTTCAAATCCCCCTACTACTCTTCCACTAAGAAGAACTTTAGAATATCCACCCAAAGAGAGAGTGTAAATGCATATAGCCATTTTAGCTCCAAACCCCATTCTTTCCATCACCCTAGCAATGAATGACCATTGAATCCTATCATAAGCTTTCTCAAGGTCCAATTGCATCATAATGCATTTGTGTTGAGTTTTAATGGCCATATCTCTAGCCAGTAGAGCAGCAAAGATATTATCATAAATAGACCTACCTTTGATAAAGCCATGTTGTTTTTTGGAGATAACCTCTTGCAACACATGAGTAATTCTAAGGGCAATCACCTTAGCTAAAATTTTATACATCATAGTCAATAAAGTAATAGGCCTCGAATGCCCAAACCTACTACAAGCAGTCTGTTTAGGGACGAGTTTCACAAATCCTTCTTTAAAGACCTTGTCCCAAAGACCCAATTTAAAAGCTTTCTTACAAATGTCATCCACCACCTCTTTTAATGGAGGCCAAAAAAGCTATGAAGAACTCAGTTGAGAGACCATCCCAACCAGGAGCTTTCTCCCTTCCCAGCTTTGGTAGAGCACACCAGCACTCATCCACCTCAATATCTCTTTCTAATCACTTGGCTTTATCAGGATCCGCCTTCTGACTAAGAAGGCCAAGCAATCTATTTTTAGCTTGAAATTTCCTCAAGGAGTAGTCCTCTTTCAGACTCAGGGTTGATCCCAAAAACTTAACCCATTTCAGAGCAAGTGATTTGGTGTCATGTATAGGATTACCATCCTCATTCAAGATGTTCCCCACAATCTCTCTATCACCTTTATTCTTGGAGAGTTTAAAAAACCTATTGTCAGGTTTTTTTTCTGTTTGCTGAATAGGTTCCTTCTAGCCCAATACTCATGTTCTCTATAGAATTTATCCTCCTTAGCTTTAATGTTGGCTTGACACTTAAAATACAATTCAGTGTCATTAGAATCCAGTTCTAAAGTCTACCTCTTTAGCAGCATATCTTTAAGCAAAGCATACAATTTTTTTTGCTCACCTCTCCTTTCCTCAGCCCTCAATTTACCCACAGCTCTAATGATTCCTTGCATCTCATTAGCAAACCGCTTCCATGAGCCCTCATCCCCCTTTCTCCTTTTTAATTTAATAATGACTTCTTCAGTATATTCCACAAAAAGAGGGTCTTTCAGAAGTAAACTATTCACCCTCAATTTCCTTGTTGGAAAATGAGATAAATCCATATCAATCCCATCAGAGTGAGACTAGCTCCACTTCAAATGAATATGGTCAGATAAGGTAGACCTACAATCCACTACCACCCTCAAAGTGTGAGGTACCCATGAAGCCTGTTGACTACCACCCTATTAATTCTAGATGAGGAGGATAAATACTGGAGGCTAAAATAAGTGTGCCCCGGTTTGTCTCTCCAGTCCCCAAGATACCAACTATCCTTAAGCCCCAAGCCCCCTCTAAGATCTTCCCATTTCTCTTTTTCCTTCCCTAGAAGAACAGTACTACCACCACATCCATCAACAACACTTTCTACAATATTAAAATCCCCTAATATAATGCAAGGAACCTGAATATTTGACCCTACAATCCAATCCCACATACTACTCCTAACCTTATAATTATGAGCCCCATACACATTAATAACCCATATTCTTTCACCGTCCACTACAATCTCTACAATCAATATTCTTCCCTCTGGTTGGCTATGACACTAGGGTTAAGATCTCTTTTAGCTAAAGTCATAACCCCACTATAACCTAAACTAATACCAACATAGAAAATTTCCCAATCCCTAAAACTATTTAACCTAGAGATTATCCCAAAAAGGTTGTGTTTCTGCACAGCCAAAATAGACAAACCCCAAGATTTCACTAAATCCCAAAATATAGCATTTTTCTTCTTGTCTCTTTAATCCCTTTCACATTCCACATGCACCCTTTGAACTGATTAATGTTCATCATGTTAATGCAGTTTCCGGGACCATTTCTACTTTCTCACCATCCTTCTGACTACTATGAACAAGATTAATCTCTTTTCTTGTTTCATTTAGTACCCTCTTAGAAAACTGTTCTACCAACAAAGAGTTATCTCTCTCAAGCAGTGGGCTATAAGGGTTAGAAAAGATGATAGAATCCAAATTTTCACCCCTCCCATTCTTCCTACTCTCATAACCTCGGCTGCTTTGGGCCTTCCTAGCCTCAACCTTACTCTGCCTAACATTGGCTTTGGTTTTGACTTTATCCCATCCCCCTTCTTTCTTATTCTCCCCAGTTTCTAACACTACTTCCTTCCCTTTAGATTTTGCTTTCTGAGTTTCCAGAGAAATACACTCCTTGTCACTTCCCCCTCGATTCACCACTTTAGCCTCCTCCCTTGTGGATTCTACGGCATAGCAACCTTTGGCAATATGCCCAAAGGCCCCACATCGGAAGCATGCACCAAGAAATGCACCAAACTTGAGGCCTATTACCTAGTTGGCCTAAGACTACCAAATTTTAGAGTCTCATTAGAAGGGTTCCATGTGATGCACACAATGTTACCTTGCTTTCCTCCTACCTCATCACCAAGAACAAACAACACCGGACCAAGGGACTGGGCTATGTTGCGCAACACAAGTCTAAGCTAGGGAGGCAATCCAGTTACTTCAACCCAAACCAGGCAAGACATCAAACAAAGGATCAAACGAAAAGACATGTATTAATATTTGACCAAAGAACAAGGGTCCCTTGGCAAACAACTCAGACACAGACTACCCTTTGATAAACAACATTGAAAAAACCCTTTCCTAGATAGAAAATCTTAGACACATAACAGTCATGCAAGATACTTTCCTGAAGCCACTTGCCTAATTCACCCTTCGAAAACGGAGGCTTGCCCGAGAAAAAAAGAAACACACTACATATTGAGAATAATCTTACCTGGCTTCTAATAAACTCTTGGCTTAGCTTCAGGCATACCTTAATTTTTACATGGTTACAGAGTCTTTAAATAGCCAATCAGGGATGCACTTCCTCTTGATGCGCTCCACCTTGACCTCCTCACCTCTGTGCTTCATCTCCTCCTCTAGAGGCCACCGCCATGCAAGACCCAATACGTTAATCACCCATCGACGTACGATGGGCATGCAACCACACAAGAGGATTAAACTCTCCACTAACCCACACACTTTTCACATGCGCGACACGTAGGAGGATCCGATTGCACTCAACACTCTCGAACTATTGTGGCAATATAACCTCTAAGCTAATGGTCATGAAAAATACTATATGATTAATGATTACACAAATGTACCATATACTTTTAAATTCCTTTTTTGGGATCAATACTAATTATTTATATTAACTATAGCTATTCAAAAGCTATCATACAATCAAGACAAGATTACAACTTACTACTCTTTCTCCACCTCATTCAAAATTTTACACATTTCTTGTACCATATACTTTTAAGTCTCTCTCTCTCTCTCTCTCTCTCTCTCTCTCTCTCTCACATATACTAATCAATTTTATTTTTATTTTATAAATTGTATAGGCAATGGGGCGTCCAAAGAAAGATGGAAAGCAATTAAATTTACATTCGATGCTTGGTATGTAAATGCAACAACAATATGCAAGATCACATGGTAACTCAAGTGTATCAAGTAACAATGTTAACAATTGACGGTGGCAATGATAAAGTTAACAATGACAGTGATGACAACAATTCGATGCTTGGTATTTATGTCAATGCAACAACAATATGCACAATCACATGGCAACTCAAATGTATCAAGCAACAATGTTAACAATGACGCAATGACAAAGTTGAGGGGTAAGAAAACTTACAAGCGTACATTTTTTACCATGTGGAAATTGAAATTTAAGTGGGCTTATCCACAAATAGGTGAAGATGGGAAGGAAAGAGTTAAGTGTAGTATATACACCGAATGTCAAATGAAAATGTTTTTTCCCATGAACATAGTTCAACCATCCGAAAACAAACTTTACAAATTTATGAATCATCATAGGAACACAAGCAAGCCATTTTAAAGCAAAAGTGTTTGAAAAATGCATTAAAGGTCATTGAGAAACATGTTGAATTGTTGATTTATGGGGAGAAAAATAGAATTATAAGTGTGATGCAAATTATGTACCATGTTGCAACAAAGAAACATATGTCACTAGAGGCTTTTGAAGATGAATGCTTATTTCACATGTATATGCAAACTCCTCATATGCCACCTTTGAATACTCTTCTTATATAAATCCTAAAGCTAGTAAACAATTTCTTGAAGCCACATATAGTTTATATTGGTAGAGATTGAAGGAAGAGATCAATGCTAGTCCTATGTACTCAATTTTATTGGGTGAGAGTTCGGATAGGAGATATGAGAAGCATTTGATTCTTTATATTTCCTTTTTAACAAATAGTGAAAAATGGAAATGTGCAACAAAATTTGTGAAACTCATAGGTGTGGAAGATGACAAAGCAGATACATTATTTAAAGGGGTGAAAGAAGTATTTCATAGTATGCAACTCTAGCACTTCAAAAAATGGTGGGGTTTGCCTCGGATGATGGTGCATCCACCATGGTGGGTGTAAATGTAGATCCACATGTGATCATTTTATCAAATTTAAATGTGTGGATCAGTTCATGTTATCTCTATCCCTAGGGAGACAATAATAAATCAAGGCTGGCCAATAGGCAATTAATTATAGTGTGGCAGCATATCTACTAGCCCAAGAGAGCATACTTTCTTTAATTTTCCTTTCCATTTTCTTTCATTAATCATTCTAAATCACTCAAGGAATGAGCAGTCCACATTATAACATCTCATATGGCCACCACGTCTACTCATTCTTGCTTTGCCATCTAAACAGTCCATAAAACACGTAGCATAATCCACCCATAAATGGCCATCATGTTTGTGTTACATACCAAACATTGGAGAACCTTTTATTTGAGGTGGCAACTCGAAAAGAAATATATCCATCATAGGCAACTGTAGTTCTTTAACAAACTCCATCGTCTTTGCAGATGTCAATGCTACATGCAAAGAGCTATGCAATGGCAACTTACTTATCATCGAGACAAAATTCTCTTAGTATTAGTCTCTCTTTTCTCTCTTATCCCATTAGGATTTTTCTGGCACCATATATAAAGATTGATGAACTTGCACTACCAAGTTCAAATGACATTATAAGCACCGCTCTAGAGTTGAAACACTCACGTTCATCCAATGCATAACCTTCATTACCATTAAACAAGGTAATTAATCTCTCCATTGCAAAATAAGATTCTCCACTATGTTATAGAACAAGGCCACATCCTTTCAACTAAAAATGTTCCTTGATGTCTATCAAGGATACTTCACAAAGCTTAATTTCATATCTTATCACTAATTGAGTATTTGATTCCAAACAAGAAATTGTTACTTTCATCCCTATGCGCACGATAAAAGTAGAAAAATAAAGGAGAGAAGATTTAAAGCATACAGTAGATAGACCAAATAGAGTTGGCTTACATTTCCTTGTTTGAGTTAATTAGTTGTGTAAGTAAGAATCTCTATCCCTCAATTCAAAATTTCAAAAAGGGGTGACATTAAAGATGATTAAGATAACAACATCTTAATTATTGATATTCTTCATCCTTCATCTCATTAAAGACACATTCATTGTGAAATTAAGATAACAACATCTTTATATTTAATTATTGGTAGTTAGTGATTTCATTTCTTAGAAAATATTCATACTTTTTTAAAAGTTAATAATGAAAATGAGTACTAGTTCTAATTTAAATGATTTTCTTTGTCCATTTTTTGTGAAGCTCTAATCAAATTCACGAGCTAAATTTATTTTATATGTACAATCATTTTAAACATAAAAGATTATTTATCACCATATGATTTTAATAAAGGTTGTATTATACAAATTAATTTCAAGGTCATATTCTATCACATGAGAAGATAGCATTGTATCCGAGTGCTTAAGAAAATAGAATCGTATTTAAGGAATGAAAAGATCACATTATTTAATGTCCAGACATAGCATGATGTCTAATCATTTCAATGTAAATGGTCCCTCGGGTGTCATTTGTGTAAACGTCCACAACTAAGTGTGAAAGGATGTATCAATTATGTACATTGTGAGCTACTACAATGTAGGAGGGTTTTCCCTCATCATCACACAAAAGCTTGGAGGGGCAAAAAGCTTGGAGGAGCGAAGATCTTGGAGTGAATATTAGAGGGGAAAAAATCTTGGAGAAGTGAAGAGGTAAGATCCAATGAGCTTGTTCTTAAATTAATAACAAGCCTATTCTTGAATAAATAATGTATGTTGGGAGGAAGGCCATGTCAATGATAACTAGATGGAGCTCTCAATTGCAAGTCTAGATTTTTTAGGCCTTACTACTAGTAATGGAGGTGGTAGGCTATCTTTTAGGTTTATCTTTATCGTTACACCCACCAACAGTATCTGTTAACCCAATTCTAGGGTTAACAAGATTTACCACCATTATCTTACATCAAGGAGTCATGATAGATACACCAAAGCGTCATACATTCAAGATATAGATATAAAGCAAAAGTGTCCAAAGCTACAACTTGGACGGGTGCCCGTAATGGTGTGATGGAGTATTTCTGGCAATTCCCGCTTCAAGAGCATGTGGTAGCAAGATAGGATGAAGTCCTAAGTGATGTACTTCATGGATATATTATGAGAGTAGTCATTGTAATAGCATTAGGCCTCTTATGAGCTTAAAGTGCCCGGTCGGCCACAATTTAAGTGAGTGTGAACACTTATGGCCATGTATATAAGTGAATATCTCTCATAATACAACATACTCTCCCATTGTGCAATTGAGTCTTGCTCTTGCTAATCCTCTTGCTAATCTCTCTCCCCAATGCATGCTAGCGAGTGTGTGTGAGTGAAGTGAAGTGAGGTGAGAGGAGGGATGAGTACCCGTAGTGCAACGCGTCGGTGTGACAATGCTCGGCGGAGGCGTGGTGGAATTGCTTCTTAAGGAGTTGTAGAGCTTGGAGACCTCGAGGGTTATGAGCTCGGCCATTGGAAATATCCTCACAACAGTTGCGGTTCACCAGGTAATCTCTTTTTGGATGTGTTTCAAGGAGGGTTAGGGTGAGCCTTAACATTTTTGGCGCTGTTTGTCGAGGACCAATCCCTTGGCTTTTTTCATCGTTTTTCCTCTAATCTACGTATTACCCATTGCCCATTATCTTGATTAATGGTTTTCCATGAAAAAGATGTGGATTTGATGGTGATTTGTGTGTGACTTGGTGTAGAATAGCTCTCTTTTTTGTTTTTGAAAAGAATGCCTTTTGCTTAATTTTTAACTTAATTTGTTGTTTTTGTTGTTGTTATTGTGGTTTTTCATGTTCTTAGGGCTTGCACATAGTTTGAATTAGGCTTAGTTTGCATCTATTGCATCAAACAATGCAATAGAATACAATTTTTAGTGAATGTTATCTCTCTTTAGTGTTAAACATAGAACTAAAATCATTAATTTTAGCTTAATTGTGTGTTTGTTGTTGAAATTGTTTGCATTAGAGTGTTAGCAAGCATTAGGAGTAGCTTAATCTTTCAAAAAATTTCTTAAAACCATCAAAAAATCCTTGAATTTGACTAACTTAATGGATTGGTTTTTGTTATTAAGGGTGATTAATCTTGTTCAAAAGGTAGAAATTTTAGAAAATATATTAATTGGGGTCTACATTGATCATATGAGTAGTCAAAATTGGTGTTTTTGAGTATTTTGAGAGCATCTAGATGCATCAAAACACCTAATTACATTACTTTTTTCATTAATTAGAGAAATTTGACTCTCTTCGCTTAATTTTACCTTAAAAGAGGAGACCACAATTAAGAGTTTAATTAATCTCCTATTTTAGATTAATTTACACATTTGTTGATGCACAAAGATTTACATTCCCTTGCTATTAGCATAAAAGAGAAAACGATTAGTGAAAGGATTAATTTTAGATTAATTTTTAATCACTTTTTTACATAACTCATTAAGGCTAATGAGCACTCAAGTAGATGCTCATGAGTTGTCAAATTGTCCATTTTGGGGGTCATTTATGAAGGGTGTAAGGGGTGTCATAAAAAGGTTGACTTTTTTGATTCCCACTTACCTTTTTGGGAAATGCTCATATCTCCTTAATTTTAAATTCAAAAAATATCCCCCCCAAAAAGAGAAATTAGTATTTCCCACTAGACTCCAAAAATAAAAAATAAATAATCGAAAGACTCTAGAAAACACCGCTGTCTGGAGGCCCGTATCTCCTAAACCGTATATCCGATGAAGGCGATCTAGGGCTCATCACAGAAAGTTGACATCGAGCTCTTCAACTTTGGACTGGCTGTCCGAAGTCAAAATCGATCATTTTGGCCTCCGACCAGTAGCTTCAAAATTCAACCCAGAAATCAAGGCAAAAAGTAACCCAAAAATCATAAAAATAGTACGAAAACGACGACAAGCCATATTCGGGCTACTTTTTGAGAGTCTAAACGACAAAATCATGGACGACTTAGGAGAACAAAGTTGTAGTACAAAAATACTATAACTCTCTCATACACAGAGTTTTTAAAAATTCCTTTTGGAACACCCTAAAAAATGTGCTACGAAACACGAAAAAATTTCTTGAATTTTTTTTCCGTCTTGAGAGTTATGGAAAATAAGCTTTAGGACCTCCTCTTCCATCTGGCCCTCATGCTAGTCATAACATCATGACAATAGATGCTTGGGTGTCACTGGGATAACCTAAACTCATCCCTACAAGCAATAGGATTGCAAAAGGAGCCAATGGACACAACATTGAAGTTCCAGGTTACTTTATCAGCTACACTAAAACTATCGGTGGAGATATGGAATTTACATTCCAAGTTACCCTAGATTCCCTTGAGTATGATGTCATCCTTGGTGGAACTTGGATATGTGAATCATTGTATTCAATAGATGAATCCATGCACACAGTCACCTTAAACAATCCTACACAGGCAATGTACAATTTCTATTACGGGAGAAAGAGACATTGGAGGAGCTGGAACTTCCAACATATCTTATTGAAAAGATCCCTAGGATTTTGGTTGGATTGGAAATTGCAAATAAAATCACCACAACTCAAGCATAGCAGCTTTATCCAACACGAGAACACAATCTCATGACCCTCAAGCTATGGGATTTGTTAGGTCAACTAACAGTCACGGCACATCCTAAAAGAATTCCCTTTACACAAGACTTGAACATGCCATGTTTGGAGTACTTTGAACATACAATGTATATTGAAACAAACCCCCTTACTTGTAAGTTTTTTGTGGTTATGTGTTGAAAGCAGATTTGATCTTGGGGCATAAATGGACTATTGCTGCCCAAGCACCACTGTGCTTTGCTAGCGATAGAGTCACAATGGTGGTCAACGACAAAAAGTTGACAATACCATACTACAAGCAAGAGGTTCCAACTTTAATGGATTTCTATGATGCTGAATGCAAAAGGTTACAAGCGTCTTCCATAGAAGCCCCCCTACACAATGACCTAACTTTTGCATCAACAACCGACTCCATTAGAGCATCGACTCCTTTAACCCCATCCTTACCTGCGAAGCTTGATCCAAAACCTCAAAATCAACAGCTATTCTTGAAGAAGTTCCCACAACCCAACCATCTATCTCTAACAAGGAACTCAAGGAAAGGCCCCGGAGCCTATGCATCTTCATCGATAAACCTCACCAAAGGAGACAAACGCATGCTCAAAGGCCTCGTCGACAGCCACTCCACAAGAGACTCTAGCCTTATCATCGTCAACAATGCCCATGAGTCTCAAGCTTGCAGCCTCAGCGCCAACCAAAGTCAAGGAGGGCCCCAAACCTTCCACATCAACCCAAAAGAAAACTCCACCAAGGTATCTTAATAGTATCAAGATGTGGTGGCAAAGTAGCTATGAAGGTGCCAATCAAATTTGGGTGCCTCAATAGTCAAAGCCTCTTCCTCAACACACAACACTTAGAGGCCAAGGAAAAAGAAAAGTACTCTACAACACCATCCACAAAAGCCTATGCGAGTTCCTAAAAGAATTCCCACCAAGTTAGCAAGTGTGGGTACCAAAAACATTATTGCAAGCACAAGGGTACTACAAAAGTAATACCAAAGCTTGGATTCTTAAGCGCATCACAAAGTCCCCTAAGCTTGCATAAAGAAGGAAGCCTCAGCACCAAGCACATCAGCCACTAGTTTATAATGTTCATCATAGATGGGTGCCTATGCATGTGCTTCAACAACAAGGGTACTATGATGGTAATCCTCTCATATGGCTGCCAAAATCAAACAACGTGAAGAAAGCCTCACCACCACTGACTTCAACCCCAACAGCTTCACCTAAAGTTCGATAAGCATGGAGGCCCAAGCAACACCAAGTAAGTCACTCAACCACTCTCGTGCATTCAGCACACCTACGTAAGAGCTTGTGTGTTCAAGCAACCCCAATGGTAACCAACGAGCAGTCTTATCTACTTCCTCAACATGTGAGCCAAAAATTCAAGAGTCAATTCCCATGTCTGTAACGGAGACTTATGAGTGCATCAAAGACAAACTCACAATGCTCTTGTCACCCCTCTGGATGTGAAGCATAAGTGGATAAGAACCTGTTGCTCACATGTCATGCTCTAGCTGACCCATAGAATCATTTCAATCAAAAATCATCGGGGTCAGAACCTGCACTTTCACGAGTTAAGGCCATTTCACAGAATAACCTTTTACCTCGGGGGGTGCACCTCAAAATATGTAAGTCTACCAGGTGCGATCATTAGGTGGGGTTTTTTTAATCCAAAATATTGGGTAAATTTACAGAAATACAATTACAAGTGGGGTATTTTAATTGTACTTTGGAAAAAAAACCGTAAGTTTATAAAGAAAAAGGGGTAGTTTTATTAGCTCAAAATTCACAGATAAGGGGATTTTTAAATATTGCTTGAACGCACGTCGTAGGAGGGGCTTCCATATAGTGGACCCCCCGAGCCTTTTACAGGCCCAAAAAAAACACCTGCAACTTCACAGAATTCCATCTCACGAAATTCCAACTCACAGAATTCCATCTCACCACGGAATTACACTTCACAGAATTCTAACTCACAGAATTCCATCACACGGCCAAAAAACCTGCAATCTCACAGGATTAGGCCATTTCACGGAATATCCTTTCACGGTCAAAAAACCTGCAATCTCACAAGTTCAGGTCTTGCACGAATTAGCAGTCTCACGGCTTAAAAACTTACACTTTCACAATTTAAGCCACATCACGGATTAAGCCATCTCACGCATTAACACTTTCCCAATCTTCAAGCTTACTATTCTTTGGCTATGTTAATGTAGCAGCTGCTTCATGAGTACATATCCATACTCATGCACTGGAGAATAATTGCACCAAAGCCTCACCATCGACAACTTTCAGGTACATCTCTGGATGGGGAGGCATGGAGGGTGAAAGCCAGGTCAATGGTACAACCCATCGCCTAGAATTTTCTTTCAAATTACAAACCTCTCCAAATAATGCTACCATCTTTACAAATCAATGATCTTTAATCCTTAGTGAAGATATCTATATTAGTCTTGCCAGTTGACGTAATTCTTTCAATCCCCACCAACAAGTGGCTGTTTCGACACAAAGCAATCAATAAGAGTCTATATGACTTAATTTTTATACTTCATGTATATCTGCTTCATAAGAGCACTTAAATATAAATAAAAACATAAAAAGCACATAGGCAAAAGAAAGCAGGAATAGGTCCTACACAACAACATTTGACAAGAATCCTGCCACATAAAGGGACATCATCGAAGGCTAATTTCTTCAAATGATGAATGCCGCTTCAATGAATCAAATGAGAACCGAGAATTACCATCTCGTTCTGATGATTAAGTCTAAGTTCCTCCGGATTCTTCCCTCTCTTCTCTCCCATTATTAACATCTCTTAGTATCCCCACTAACAAAAATCACATTTAACATCGCTTATGATTGCCAAAAAACAAAGTGAGCAAAAAGCCCAAAAAAGGCTCACACAAATATAAAAATGCAATCATTTGCAAAAAACCCCACCCCCCCACCCTGTTAGGAATTCCCCATAAACCAATAACCTTTTCATTCACTAACTAACTTTTCTTATCCCTTCTTGAGGGACAAAGACCATTGAGCGTCCACCATCAACATCAAAGCTATCAACAAAGCTTGTTCATTCCTCCCACAAAGGTCTTCAACGTGATCATCATGAGGACGCGATCACCATCAGGAAGGGGGGGATGTTAATCTAATTCTAGGGTTAACAAGATCTACTGCCATTATCTTACATTAAAGAGTCACAATAGATACACCAAAGGGTCATACATTCAAGATATAAAGTAATAGTGTCCAAAGCTACAACTTGGACAGGCGCTCGTAATGGTGTGACGAAGTATTTATGGTGATTCCCGCTTCAAGAGCATGTGGTAGATAGGACGAAGTCCTAAGTGATATACTTCATGGATATATTATGAGAGTAGTCATTGTAATATCATTAGGCCTCTTATGAGCCTAAAGTGCCCGGCTGGCCACAATTTAAGTGAGTGTGAACACTTATGGCCATGTATATAAGTGAATATCTCTCATAATACAACATACTCTTCCATCATGCAATTGAGGTGTAAAAGTGTAAGATTCCTCCCTCCAGCTTTTAAGGTGTAAAAGCGTAAGAACCTCCCCTTCTATTCTTGTAATTATTCCCCTCTCTGAAATAGAAGAAAGATCTTGTTTTACCCTGTTTTGGCCTATAGAGAGAAAACTAGAGAGAGATAATCCAAAATTGAGATATTTTTTGATATAAAAATCATCCGTGTCTAAAATGGTTTCCCCTGAAACAAAAATTCAAAAAAAACTTTCCAATGTGCATTTGGAACTACTTGAAAATATATATAAAGGACCTTAGCATAAGGGTCAAGATTTTTTGAAAATTTTGAATTATGGTCCAATTAAGGTACCAATAGGATTAATCCAAGTGTTGGGATGAGATAAATCCAAAGAATAAAAGAAAATACCCAAAAATGAGTAAATGCTCAGATGAAGAGTTGACTGAGAAAGGTTTATTAGTTAAAAACTATAAGATATTACTAAAAAAAATGAGATATTTTGGTATAATGATACATTTTTGACCCCTTGGAGGGGGGAGACCTTAAGGAGGCGCCTATTTCACACATGTGAATGAGTTTTTAATTCAAAAAATATATGTTTTTTTAATCTCTCCTCTCTCCTGGATCAAACCAAATCAAAAGGGAGCCAAACTTCGTCCAAATCTTGTCCAAATTCAGCCAAACTGAACCTGGAAAATTCTAGAACCCAGTTGGACTCGGTTAGAGGCCTCCTTCACCTATAAATAGATCCTTAGTCTTTTGTAAAGAAATTTGTGAGCTATACCATGCTAGTATTACATTAAAATAATGATATTTTCTATTATCCCTTAAAAATCCTCTACTTTTGGGAGAACTTGGAGTCTCTCTCTCTCTCTCTCTCTCTCTCTCTCTCTCTCTCTCTCTCTCTCGGAGCTTATTCTCAACATACTAAACTAATTGATTGGTTGGGGGCTTCATTCTGAGATAGAGAAGCAAGCAAAATCATGAGGTAAGATGTAATTTCATGGTTTTTCCGTACTATTCTCAATGTTTTCACTTCTCAACCCCTCTCGAGCTTGAGAAGTTTCTAAATTAAGTGTTTATAATGCAAATCAAGCTTTTCTTAAGAGTTGTAATGAATAATTAAGAAAAGTTTACATTTAGGATGCTTTTTATGTTTATCTCTCTCTCCCCAAAAGAATGGTCATTCCTATGACCAATTCTCTATTCAAATGATGCTTCTCATTGATAGATTCTCAATTCACAAATCAAACTCTAGGCTTGTGAAGCTAGAGGTTAAGAAAGTGGCTTTTTATACTTTTATGCTTCTAAAATTATGATAATCTTATGATTTAAATCCATAAATTGGATTTAAGTTTAGAAGATAGTGAAATCACACTTTTATAATAAAATATTTCTAGTATACATTTTTCTATGCCTAGAATGAAATTAAGCCTTTAAGAATACTCATACGATGGGGATTACTCTTTTTAACATAAAATTTAATTACTAGAAATCCTCTTTTTCTTAATTCATCAATTATGCATAACATAAAAATCAATTTTTCCATGATTACAATAAAATTTTTTCAATTAATCTAGGATAATAATTCCTAGAATATGGTAGGAAGTCCTCTTTTCATGCTTTGAATGAAATTGTTTTATGTGTAATTTTTACAAAAATTTTACCATAGCTCCGTTGCTATGATTGATAAATCTCAATTATTTTAAAGGATAAAGCTTAACATTAAGAGAATGATTAGAATGATCCCTAATTGGATCATTAACCCAATAATGGATTAAATCATCCGTATTCATGAAATACATAAACTAAAAGCATTAAAAAAACCATTAATTTGGCCTCCAATTAAACAAGCATAGATTAATCTTGGATTAAGAAAAAGCTTTATAAGAAGCTTCATTTGGGTTGAGAATAGGTCATGAGGATGACCATTCTTTGAGTGAGAGAGAGAAATTACATAAAAACCATTAAAATTAAGCATAAATGAAAATTTATGTAATTCTTCACTACCATTCATCAATTAACTTCAATAGCATTCAAAAACCATTCCAATTAAGCTTCTCACGCTTGAGAGGGGTTGAGAAGAGAGAAACATTGAGAATTTATGAAAAAAGATCAAAATTCACACTTTTCCTTACAAATTGCTTGATTCTTTGATCACGGTAGAGGCCCCCAACCAATCAATTGGTTTGGTATGCTGATGGAGCCACCAATGGAGATTGAAGAAAGAGGGAAGCTCCAATTTCTTCAATTTGGAGAGAATTTTAGAGAATAGTAAAAATTATCATTATTTCAGCATAATTCTGGTATAGTAAAATTCTCCTCTTTTTTTACAAAGGACTCAGGTTCTATTTATAGGAGAGGGAAGCTCTAACCAAGACCAACTGATTTCTAGAATTTTCCAGATTCAGTTTGGTTGAATTTGGACTAGATTTGGACCTAGTTTGGTTCCTTTTTTATTCGGTTTGATCCAAGAGAGAGGAGAGATTAAAAAATCACATTATTTTTAAGTTTAAAACTCATTCAAGCATGTGAAGTAGGCGCCTCCTTGAAGGGACTCCCCTTCCTTACACATGTGTTAAAATGGAATCATTATACCCAAAATATCTCATTTTTTTAGTAATACTCATAGTTTTTTACTAATAACCCTTGTACATAGTCAACTCTTCATCTTATGTGAGCATTTACTCATTTTCGGATATTTTTCTTTCACAAATTGTATTTATCTCATCCCCACACATGGATTGATCTTATTGGCCCCATAGGAACCTTAATTGGACCATAATCCAAAAATTTCTGAAAATCTAGACCCTTAGGCTAAGGTCCTTTATACCCATTTCCAATTAATTCCAATTGCACATTGGAAAGTTATTTTTGAATTTTTGTTTCAGGGGAATTTATTTTAGACACTAGGAAGATTTTTATATCCAAAAATATCTCAATTTCGGACTATCTCTCTCTAGACATTTTCTCTCTCTAGGTCAAAACAGGGTAAAACAGAATCTTTCTTTTATTTCAGAGAGAGGAATAATTATAAGATCAGAAAGGGAGGTTCTTACTCCTGTATACCTCAAAATCCGGGGGGGAGGAATCTTACAAAATGAATGTGGATGTGGATGTGAAAGGATGTGATGTGATGTAAATGGATGTGGATGTGGATGAGATGTGATGTGATGTAAAGGGATGTGGATGTGAATGTGATGAGATGTGAATGAAAGTGATGTGATATGAATATATGTGGATGTGAAGTGATAGATGTGAATTGAATGAATGGATAGATGTGGATAGTCATGCATGTGAATGATTGGATGGTGATGAGAATGAATGTGATGGATATGAATGGATGTGATGTAAATGAATGTGATGGATGTGAATGGATGTGATGTGATGGATGTGAATCGAGATAGATGTGAATGAATGAGATGTGATGTGAAATGGATGTGATGTGATGTGATGTGAATTTAGATAGATGTGAATGAATGAGATGTGATGTGAATGGATGTGATGTGAATCGGGATAGATGTGAATAGATGAGATGTGATGTGATGTGAATCGGGATAGATGTGAATGGATGAGATGTGATGTGAATGGATGTGATGTGATGTGAATCGGGATAGATGTGAATGGATGAGACATGATGAGAATGGATGTGATGTGATGTGATGTGATGTGATGTGATGTGATGTGGATTGGGGAAGATATGAATGGGTGAAATGTGAATGAATGTGATGTGATGAGATGTGGATATGGGTAGATGCGAATGGATGAGATGTGATGAGGATAAATGTGGATAGATGTGATGAGATGGAATATGATGTGCTTGGATGAGAATGGATGAAGGACGATGGGAATACATATGATTGGATGTGGATTAAGTAATGTAGATTGATGTGAAACAATGTGGAAAGACGAGAGTTCGTTATAGAAACTGTATTTATGATCTATTTTTAAATGATTGTTTTATGTCAAGAATGTTGGGGAAGCATTTTGACCGTCTTGTGAATAAGGTCGTGGAGACCTAGGTGATAAAGTTGCAACAGTTGATGGAGAGTCAACGGAGGACGTCTCGCGTAGCACGGTCGACTAAGGTCTTGACCAGCCTCGGTTCGATTTAAATGGTGAGCTTCCGGTACGGTGGATGAGGGACCAAGGAAGCGGCCTATGAGTGAAGCGCTAGTTGACCTGCGAAGGATCCTAAAGGGTGCTAAGACCATACGATGCTCGGGCTCTAGGTCGTCGAAGATACCCACACGTGCGTCGAGAAAGAAAATGGAACAAGGAGTTAGAGTTGTTTTCTGAATTCGGGCATGGATCTGATTGATTGACCTTGTTGGTCCTCAACAGATGAGTCCATGGCTCTTTTATATGGACCTGTTGGTTGATCTTGCTAATCTTCAACGGAGAGTCCATCTGGATTTTTATAAGTGAATATATTTCCGGGTACTATGAGCTAGGAACTATTGAAAAGGCCCCTGAGAGTGGACAGGTGGTGAGCGTTCTGGTTGTCAATGATGCCATAGGTACACCGATGAAGGACTCTCTCTCTCTCTCTCTCCTCCATTTTGTTGTCCCTCCCTCTCTTTTGCATCTCCTTCTTTCCTACAGGCTTCAACCCACAGGCTTCAACCTGGTCTTGTGTGTTGTCCTCCTGTTAAGATATAGGATGATGGATGATAATTCCATTAGCTGCTTAGCATATGGCTGCTTCTATTAAAAACAAAGGGTAAAGTTATCCTTACTATTTTACAATGTAACTTTTGGTGCAAGAACTTTCTCTATTTTTGTGTGCTTCTTGCACTTTTGTGCCATTATTCATATGTGCACTGCCTGTTATGCCCTTGTCCTTGATATTGTGTTGGGGACTTCTTTCAGTGTGTAATTAATCAAGCCTAGATGGGGTTGTAAATGCCTCTCATGTCATGTTAGAGGTAGGTCATGTTTATGAGCCCTTCTCCCAGGCCTCATTAAATGGTGAATTAACATCGTGATAATGGTCATGATGATGATTGCCAAAATAAGGGTACTCATGACAACATCGTGATGATGGCCATGACTGAGAAGGCCCACACAACTTTGAAGCAAAGATATCTTAGTGGTGATGGCAATGATCTAGAAGGTTACACCATTACAAGAAAAAATACATTATTTTGCATCTTTAAGTGCCCCATAGTTGGCATATACGCCCATGAGGGAGCTGCCTACATGTATGTCTACTAGACAATTGGTTTCAACCAAGAGCGCATGAACACAAAAACCTTGATCTAAAGTGTTGCATGCTTTCAAGATGTATACATATGAGGCTGAATCAGGTATCACATTCCCATGTTCCATTTGGAAAAAGAGTTTAACTTCAAGCTTAGACAAATATGATGGGAGGAAGATTGCACCAATGCGACCTTCCCCCAGGCATATTGTGAGCCTTTAAACAAAGTATTTGATTGTAAGATCTTCATTTTTTAATTGATTTTGGGCAATTTTAATTGTAATATTTATTCCTATGTGTGATTCCTTAAGAATGCATGTATGTGCTGCTTCATTGACTTTGTCTAAGAAAGAGAAAGGAAAAACAAAGGCATACTTCTACATTGGCTAAGAAGGTAAGAATGAAGACTATAAAGAAAGATCATGGTAGAAAGGCAAGTACTACTAAGGAGGCCTTACTACATTCATACAAGGTCCCTAAATTCCACTTTGTCATTTGTTTCCATTTGCAAAGGTGCAGGGTCTATGGTTCGATGTGTCCTCTCTCAAAATAGCTTTACAAACAAAGGGTTATGTGCCTAAGAAGGGAACATTTATTGTTTCACTTGTATCGTGTGATTGTGATCAGATAATAGTGATAGAGGAAATGAGGGAGATATGGGGTCCCTTATGGAATGAAGCACAGGTAGAATTTGCAAAGTGACCTAATTTAAATAATCTTTCACAAAAATAGTTCTATGTGTAGGAGGGTAATCACCGCACTATCATTTGGATGACCATCATTGAAGAGACCTATAAAGAATACAAGTTAATGCATGTTCATATAGTTCTTACAAGTTAATGCATGTTCATATAGTTCTTACACTAATTAATCTAGGGAGGACTAGTGATATATCTTTGCTATTAGGGCTACAAAGGATGAACACGTAAGTAAGATTTATTTATTTTTTGCTTTTACTATTAGAATCAAATTTTGGCAATGAAAGCAACACATGATTTCATGGTGCAGATTAAATAAACATCCTGCCATTATACCTTCTTTAAGGGATGAGCTTGTAAATATCGACAACATATGTAAGCATCACATTACATGAAAGAATTTCCTCTTAAATATGTATGGATAATTGAGAAGATTAGAATTAAGAGAAAATCAAAAGCACTCTGATCTTCAAATTGAGAAGGATTAAGAGAAAACTTTGATCTTTAAATTTTCCAGAGATCCATATTAAAGTTGTGAGAAGAAGGAGAGAGACAGAGAGTGTGTGTGTGTGTGTGTGTTCAAAGAAAATTTAGTGATACAATGGGCAAGGTAAACAAAGGAAATCATTTATATGTTATCGCCATTAGGCGCAAGAAAAATATCTTTACTTTTAGTCCTTTACCCTTAATTTTGAAATTTCTTTGTAGGTTTTGAACATCTAGGATCCTATCCTTGGGGATGAGTGGAAACAAAAGGTTTTTTCATTACGATGGGATGCCAAAAGATTTGCTTCATTGGATAAGTTGAATTTGTTAGCATTGGCCACTATCTCTCATGAGGTTAGGGTTGCATGGTTATCTATCATGAGGTTAGGTTTCATGGTTATCAAGGAAATCAAGATGCTAAAGGAGGGAAGAAAGTTCTTATTTAGCTCATGAAAGAAGTACGATTATAAAATAATGGAGAAAGATAAGGAGAAACCGAACAAGCGGCTCAATGGTTAGGCTATAGCAAGTGAGATATGACTATGGTAAAATGTATGAGTTATGGGGTTCCTCTCTATGATTGCTATATTTTACAATCTTAAAAGCATGATGTACATATCATAGATGTTTCTTGCATCTTTGTAAAGATAAGAAGTTTTCTACAGTGCCACTACAAACAAAACAATGGGTGGATCTATCTAACAAAGAAATGTGTATGTATCACCATCACAATGGGAGGTGGAAAATTATCCTCAGTGGATTAATATGTTGAGAGATATGCTCGAGTGAGAGAGAGATATCTTTAAGCAATATAAGGAAAGAGAGGAGTCCAATGTAGAAGTGAGTTCATCTAAAGACGTCAACAAAAGGGCCACAAGAAGTAAGATTGCCTACTAATTCATTGCACTTTGATTTTCTTAATATGTAATTCTTCGTGTTTAGTATCTAAGTGTTTTTGGTTTTTTGATGTTTTAGGAAGAAATAAGCTTTAAGAAGAGGAATATATACTGCTAGCTATGATCAATCTACAACTAGACAATTATGACACTTGTTTTGTTGAAGTATCTAATTTATATTATTTGAAGTCTCTAAGTTGATCCATGTTCTTGTAATTAAAGATAGTCTCAAGAGTATCTTTACAATTATTTGTCACTACTAACTTTATTTAAATTCAAGAATGAGGTGGGAGAAACTTGAAGAATCTCCATGGTTTTGGAGCATTTCAACACACACTTGCAAATAGTGAGATGTTTTGATGTCTTGTGTGCCATTATATAATATTTTTGCTTGTATATGAAATAGGAAACTCGTAAATTTTTGCTAAAAATGCTTTGAGTAAATAGCACACGTGGTTTTAAGACTATGCTTTGGTTCCTTGTTCTCTTTTCTTTTGCTTTGGTAATTTGGCATTGTATAAGCTTTGATGACCTTACTTTCTGAGCTTTGTGCTCATGAAGCACTTACCCTTTAGTATGAGATAGAATTTTTCTCTTTATTTAGAGTAGTTATGGGATGTAAACTTGTGCTCTTTGAAAAAAAGAACTCTATGATGCTCACTGTTTTACACTCTATTACACAAAATAGCTAGTACTTATGTTAGTGTTTTGCACTCTATTACACAAAAGAACTAGTATTGTGTTACTTTATAAAGAGAAAATAAAATAATACTGAATTTTTTTGTAAAAATTAAAAATAAAATTTTTTTACTTTTTTATCACACATTGAAGTTAAAATGGTCAACACTATCACTAACCCTAATCCTAACCCTAAAAATTAAAATTTTTTACTTTTTTATCACACTGAAGTTAAAATGGTTAACACTATCACTAACCCTAGTCCTAACCCTAATACAAATGGTAACGTAAATGATGACTGACAATTATTTATTGAGGACCTCCTAACTTGTGATTCTCTCCCACTCTCTTTCTCTCTCTCACACATGCACACATTCCCCTCTATTGAGCATTAGGATACAGATTAAGTGATTTGCTAGCTACATTAGAATACACGGGGTAAGTAGGGTTAGATGATGTACTGGATCTCTCTTCTTGACCATGACTTGAACTGGGAGGTGGGTGGCTAGGTTTGTGGAGTTTCATAAAATCTTGGAGCTTAGTGATGTCCTCAGAACTTATGTCAGGATATTCGATATGTGATTTATCAAAAGTGTAGAGGACATTGATTAACATGGATTCTAAATGTTTGTAGATATTATGGTATAGTTTTAGAATACCAAAAGGGTGATATAAGGAAGATTCACATAAGTTTAAGTACTGGTGAGTATTGTAGACTTCTAGCCACCCATGGCTTATAATCCATTGATAACTTTGTGCTACCACCTCGTAGTTGGCCGGTGTTTTGGGAATATCATCTGGAACAAACAGGTCTAATTTTTTGACACTGTTGTCCATGATTTCAAAGTTTTGGAGCACCCAACACCAACTACGAAGGTTTACCACAATAGGGTGCAATGGATAAAAGTAAATATCATGTGGATTAGTGAATACTACATCCCCCCACAAAACTTCCATAATGATAGTGGGATCTGCATCACGCTCAGTATTTTGCTTAATGAGGGTTAGTTCACCTAGGCTAAGGTCCTCAGACAGATTTATATCATATTGAAGTAATGAGAGGGTTAGTGTAGACAAAAAAAAAGAGTAAGAGTTTGAGGAGGGGCCTGAGGAGTTCCTGGCCAACTGACCTATCTCCGAGGCTCGCTCAAGGAGTAGGCACATTTCATCTGTAGGTTCTTGTCTTTGACTTCGGTCCTGTATGGCTAGTTGTTGTTGTTTGCAATTCTTGTATACAAGAGTCATTGGTGCTGAGGAGGTTTGATATGGTTGTTTCTCTAACCATCCTTGTAGCATCCAACTCCTCGAAGCGCCTTGTTGCTTCCTCTTATGCACGTCTAGTTGTAGCCTCCCTTCCCTGAGCTTCTGTGATTCTTTGAAGTCTTTCGGTAGTCAATCTTTGACTGTCTTGTAACTGTTGGGTGACTTAAGCCATTGCCTCTTGGTGTGCAATCACCATTCTCTGCATCTCAGCTTGATTCGTGCTAATGGTGTCATTAAGAGAAGTGTCCTTTTTTGGACGATGCAAATAAAATGCTACTTGCGCTAGGAAAGACATATTCAAAATCCCTCTTGAGGAGTTTGAATATGTGACCTAGTGTGTCTTTAAAAAATGTAACCTTGCAATTTGGATGCTGGCACAATAAGGAATTACACCCATAAATAGGACTTGCATGAGACTGCAACTCAGGTTTGAGAAAACCGCCTTATAAGCTTAGAGAAAAAAATCACTAAGCCCCGTGAAAAATTCCAAGTAATTATTTCATATTTGTGTCAAAGATTTTGCCAAGTTTCACATGAAATAAAATTCAATTAAGAGTGTCTAAAATAGTAGGAAGTTGTGTGTGTTTGATACACTACTTTTTAGCATCCATTTGTATCCAAACCAATACATGGCTTTAATGTGTTTGCAAGTTTTTTAAGGTGATACAATGCTTACTCTATCCATTGAGATCTTAAAGTTATATGTAAAATCCCCTTAGTAAGCTACAAATATTAATTGTTTCAAAATGTCAAAACTGCACACAACAAAAATTCTGGATTTAGATTCTTGAGTCATATGCATTACATTCCTTAGTAAACTTGCAACATTTTGTCTGTATAGAATAATTCCGCTAAGGTACATTGTACAAACATAATTTGGGCACCTAAAACCTTTGTTTCATGGTTATTGAGAGATAATTTAGAAATTTTGAAAAATGTAGCACGATTGAAAAACTAAGATAGCGCTCAAGTAGCAAGATTTACTTGAGCTTGGGACCCCAAAAAATATGTATTAACTTGGTTTTGAACTATATAATCATTTTCGATTGTCAATTTGCACTAACATAATCCTAGTTTTATGGAAGTACCTTTGGAAGGCCAAAATTTTCCTCTTTTTCAGCATCTTGGTAATTATGAGATTTTTGTTATAGTTCACAAGTAGCTTAGGAACTAGGACCTAAAGGAGATTGTGTTGTTTTGAAACCCCAAGTTCTACCAATTGACTTTTACAAACATGAAAAACATGATTTATTCAAGAAGTTATATGCATTTTATGGGATTTTTGACAAAACAGCTTCAAATTTCAATGAAAATTTCAAGTTAGAGTTTTTTTGTCAAATTTCTAATATAGCTTGTGTTTTGACATCATGAAAAATCCCCTTTATTTTTTGACTTTTAACCGACCTATGGTTGAAACAAGGTGTAGAAATGTTGTTTCTAGGTTCCCCAAAAAAATCCAAAGTTTTGGTGAGAAACAAGACACTAAAGTGTCCTCACACTAAAGTGTCCTCAGGACACTTTAGTGTCCAATTACAGAACTAGTGTTAAGGATAGCATCTCGATCTGGCTTTGTAGCTCCTCTTCTTTGGCTAGGGATGTATGCTGGAGCTCTTGTACCTTTTGGGCATGGATGGTTGCTAGCTCGTGGTTATGGGTAACTTCCTTCTGAAGTTGCTCTTTAGCCTACTCCAACTGCGCTTTCAGATCCGTATTCTCTTTAATTCTTTGGGGACAATAGTTTTGTTGAGAACTAAATTATTGATTTCCAATGCTTGGTACCTGGCCTCTTGCTCCTTGATGGCCTTTAAACTCTTCATAATCACATCCCTGTGTGTGGCCTTCGTCGTTGTTGTTAAGTGTTCTTGCAAGGTTTGTACTTGGTTGTTCGACTCTTGAACTTGCTTCCAGAGTGTGGCATTACGATCATGAAGCATATGGGTTGTGAGGAGATGGCACCTCCATACTCGTTGCTCCTGCGCCCACCACAGTGATGCACTTGTGGCCACTGCCCCTTTCCAGTCTTGCATGCGAAGATTTAGTAGCTCATCCAGCCCTTCCACTATTTCCTGAAAGAATTTTTTCATAGTCTAGATTCTGTAGGAAGGATGGCTCTGGGATCGTCTCTTCATCCTCCAAATGCCTTCTTTTTCTTAGGCTGGGTGTATCTTCAAATCTTGGCCTTTTACCTATATCCAATGGCACTACTGACTGATGTTGCTTCTTCAAGCTCTTGGGGTTCTTTTGCTAGTACTGCTTCTACTCTAGTCTCTAGCTACATCCCCACAAGTGTGTCTGACATAGAAGAATTTTTTAGTGGAGACAAGTTTTTGAATATTAGCTGAGCTAGGCTTTGAGGAGGAGTTTCTTCTTATGTGGCCTCGCTGCTGATAGTGGCTTCCTAGTGCTGCTTAAGAACTTCTTGGTACGACTTAATCTCTTGTGGGAGCTGAGCCTCAATCCTTTGTGTTTCCTCAGCCACATCTGGAATGATGCCTCTCATCTTCCTTTCCATCTTCTTTTTTCTTCCTCTCTTGATCTCCTTCATTATTGCCTTTGTTTCCATGAGGATAGCTTGCCCTTCTTGCATCTCTGCTGTAGAAGTTAGCGTTGGTTGCTCTAGGAGGAGTGCCAATTACATTTGCTCTGCTGGTTTTGGTTTTGGAAGGGTCCTCTGAGCCACATGCTTCAGTACATGTGTCATCAAGTATGGGTTGCATATCTTTGATTGATGGGCTTTGAGGTAGTTTTCCATCTCCTATGTATATATTATGCCCAGTCCTCCTCCTTTTCTTTATGGACCTTTGCAATTCTGTTCAACAGTACCCTGTTGTTGAGATATCAAGCTCAACATGAGTTGCCACTCATGAGGCGCCTACATGACCATTCGACATTTATATCACTAGGGCAGATTTGATAGCTGGCGCCGACATATCTTTGCCAAAGATTCTACAGCGGGACTACACCGACTAGTACACATCTATCCACTCCTCTTAGCATGTTCACATTATGGACCGCTTGTATATACTCTATTATGTGTGTTAGTCACTTTATCTTCTTTGTAGACCTCTTTTGTCGTGTGAAGAAGACCAAGAATTTTCAGCCTCTTACCTTGTGTGCTCTCTTCTAGGGTTTGTGTGTGTGTGTGCACGCGCACTTACAAGAGCTTAAGCTCTCTTCTCCCCTGCTTCTTTTCATGGTATCAGAGCCTGGTTCATGCTAAGGGCCGAGCAGCAAGCAAGAGAAGCACAGGAAGCGGTACGAGGGTAAGAGCTTCATCTACTCTTCCCCCTTTGTGTTGGACCCTTATCGGGAGCTTCGGGAGGCACCGGCAAACGAACTCCGATTTGAGGAGCTTTCTTCATGGGGGGAAAACTATAGGGCAACTATACTACCCTACTGGACAACATTTTTACAGCCAAAAATGCGTTTCGGGCGCGTCTGGACCTCCGTTTTTCAATTCGCAAACATTCACAGCACTGCTGGGTAAGTTTCGACTCTATAGAACTCTGTTTTTGGAACTGCAGGAAGGGCGATTGGTTGTGCATACACTATGTGTGCTGCAAAAAAGGTCTCAAAGTTGACATTGGGTGTATGTATGCAAAATAAGGTCACTGGTTGTGACAATTTGGGTGCAATATAATACTGCTGCAGAGAATACAACAGTTTGTGCAAGAGTGTTGTTGTTGCTGGTAAATTTGTGTTGCAAAAAAGATGTCAAATGATGGAATAAACCAGATTGTTGCAGAGAAGCTTGACAAGAAAAACTTCCATGCTTGGAGGTTTAGATTGACAAATTTCTGACGGAAAAAGATTACTGGGACTACATTAAAGGTGAACATGGAGGAGGCACCAGAGATACCAGAGATTAATCCAACTACTGTAGATATAAAAGAGTTCAAAGATTGGAATCAGGGAGTGAGGAAAGTCATGTATTGGCTTTCTATTAGCATATAGGACACTATGATTGGGCATAAACAGGATGCCAAGTCTCCTAATAAGGAGGCATGGGACACCTTGGTGAAGCTATATGAAACCAACACCAAGGCACGAAAGATTCAGTTGAAGAATGAGCTTCATACTGTGGAAAAGAAGAATATGTCTGTGAATGATTATGCTTTGAAGATCAAGGGCATTGTGGAATCCCTTACATCAATTGGTGTCTCTGTTGATGATGATGATGATAAGATGGAAGTGTCTACGTGGTCTCGGACCACAATACAAGGCATTCAAGACGTCTATTCAGACTCGGAAGAACATTCCCAACTTCACAAATTTGGTGTCAATGATGTTGATCATTGAAGAGAAAAACTTGGGTGAAGATCAACAGTCTTCACAAAATAGAAACAGTTTAGAGCAGGAGGCCTTCTACACAAGTGCAGGTAGAGGACGAGGTAGAGGTCGTGGACGTGGCCAAGGTGGTGGCCGAATAGGTAATCAGAATTATGGTCAGCAGCAGCAACAGTCCCAGGATTCACAACAACAACATATAGGTGGAAGAGGACATTTTAGAGGCAAGGGGAGTCAATGAGGTCATGGTAATCGTCGGCAAAGGCAGCATAATGATACACAAGGTTGTTTTTACTATGGTAAGCCTGGGCTTGTGTAGGAAGATTGCTGTAAGAAGCAAAGTGACATGCAAAATGGAAAAGTATAGCAAAACAACTATGCATCCTCTAGAAGAAATAATGAGGATAATGAGAGGTTGTTTGTTATGCAATATGTAGTTAATGCTATGTCTGGAAATGATGTAGCAGCATGTAAGGATGATGTATGGTATGTTCGAACCACCTGACACGTCATGGTGAGTGGTTCAAGGAAATGAAATGTCTTGAAAGACCACGTTTTGTTGAAATAGGGGATGACACTACTCTCATCCGATTGCCCATGTTAGAGATGTGCCATTGTCTATGCACGATGGTAAAGTGAAGTACCTTGCAGATGTGCTTCATATTTCAAACATTACAAAGAATTTGGTTTCTGTTGGCCAGATGATTGAGTAGGGTTTGCAGGTTCGGTTCAACCCTGATGGGCTGTTATGTAGAAGACTTTAGAGATAAGTGCAGGTTGGTTCTCTGTTGCAAAAGGCAACACGCAAAAGGCAACAAAGTGGGTAGAATGTTTACATTGAATGTAAATATGCATGAAGTGAGTGCTGTAATGTTTGCAAATGGTTCAAGAGTATTTGCAGATACAGGCATTTGGCATAAGAGAATTGGGCATGTCAATGTGCAAAGAATGGAGTCTATGCAGACTAAACAAATTGTGCGAGGGCTGCCTAAGTTTAAAGTTGAAGGTATGCAGAAAGTTTGTGAAGCATGTCAATTTTGAAAGCAAACAAAACATGTATTTCCACATGACACAAATGTGAGTAGGAATGTACTAGATATTGTGCAATCATATATATGGGGTCCTCTGAAGACTATGTCTATGGGTGGCTGTGCAGGTACTACGTAACATTCATTAATGACCACATGAGGAAAGTGTGGGTGTACTTCATGAAAGAGAAGAGTGAAGTGTGCACTCGTTTTCAGAATTTCAAAGTTATGGGCTGAAAAACAGACAGGAAAGCATGTGAAGTGCCTAAGGTCAGATGGAGGGGGAGAATACTTCTCCAATGAGTTCTTTGAATTCTTACAAAAAAATGGCATTCAGAGACAATTTACATGTAGATACACTCTACAGTAAAATGAAGTTGCTGAGCGAAAAAACAGGTACATTGCAGAGATAGCACGAGCATTGATGGCTGAGAAGAATATGCCACATAGCTATTGGGCTGAGGCTATGTCTGCAACAGTTTATATGTGCATGTGCTAGATGAGTTACGTACCAAGCTAGATCCAAAAGCAAAAAAAATTATTTTTATTGGGTATTCCCTTGAGTAAAAGGGATGTAGATGTTATAATCCTACTAGGATGTTGTATTTGATGAGATGTGTATCTGGTATGCTGCTGAAAAGGATGTTGTTGGGGCTGATGTAAGTGGAAATGTGCTTGCATAGAATTCAAGTTAGCAATCACAGTCATTGAGTGGACAGGAGAGTCCTCATCTAGCGATTTTGATGATAGACCATGGAGTGGCAGGCTGAGTCATAATACCAGTCCTAAAAATGTAGTTGGTACATCACATAAAGGTAAAGAGAAAGTGGTTGAGCCCCTTGGTATTCCTGACATTTCTGTAGGGAATTCTCTTGTTTGATGGAGATTCTAGTGGCTCGAAGATGAGCCTTGATGAGGAGCTTGGGATTCCAGCAATGAGGACACCTAGTGTGAAGAAGGCTATGGAAGCCATGAATGAAAAGTTACAAAGATCTAGAAGAGTCAAAAATCATGTGCAGAGGTTGACTTATGATGGTTATGTGGCACATCACTATGCATATATGGCAAAAGTTGTGCAGGTTGTAGAACCCACATGTTTTGATGAGGCTATTGGAAATATTTCTTCGACTTCAACGAGTTCTTGAGGAGAGTAACTATGTTATCCTCACCTCCCAGTTTTCCTTTCAATCTATTGATATGAAAGACTGAATGAACTCTAACAATTGGAGGTAGTTTTAGTTCATACGCAACCATGCCAATCTGATGTATAAATCGAAATGGACCACAATATCTAGGAGATAAATTCGAGCATTTTCCTTTTGACAAAGTCTAAAAGTCTTTAGGAACTTTTAAATAAACCAACGCTCTTGGCTCAAAAGACCAAATTGAACGTCCTCTATCAGCATTGAACCGTGCCCTATCCTAAGCACTCCTGATAGAATCCCGAGCTTCGGTCAGCATTTCCTACATATCACACAAGAATTCCCTCGATGCATCAAGCTCGATGTCCTTAAGACCGACATCAATAGGTGCCCTGGGTTGATACCCATACATAAGCATGAATGGACTAAAACTAATAGCCGTATATTTAAAATTGTTATAGGTAAATTCCATCATTGGAAGATATTTCTCCCAATTTGATGCTTTTCCAAAGACATATGCACGAAGCATATACTCTACAATATGATTCATACACTCTGTTTACCCATTAAACTGCGGGATGATCATAGGAATTCATCCTCAAAGTAATTTCCTCGTTGTAAACCATTCGGAATAAAGTAGAAAAACATGGCAAATGTTAAAATAGCAGAAACCAGGGATTCATCGGTGCCCCGACGTACCCACATCTGTTCACGTACCCACATCTGTTCACGTACCCACATCTGTTCATGGAATAATCGACGTCCTGAGTTACCCATATCAATATAGAGAGTCATCAACGTCTCGATGAGTCACATATGTCCATCCATAAACCATCAGGTTGACTATATAAATCACTTAAAGTTTAGAACTAGAGAAAGAAATGCCAACAAAGGAAAAATCCAAATTTCCTTAATCCGAACACAACAAGATAAACTCATTGAACTCTAAAGAAAGAGATTCCAACAAGTGAAAATGCCAACGAGATTACACTCATCAATACATGCAGACTATAGATAAAAGAAGTTTATCTAGAGAATGCCCACACTATAACTTCTAGTGAATTTAGAAAATGAGATTGTCTTTGAATGTTGAGGTCAACATGCTAAGTGATGTAAGCAAAGCAACAATCTTGAGCCCAAATTATTCCATAAGATAATATATGTGAGAGATTGCTAGCGTCCCATACCACCATGACACCGCCCATACATACCTTAACAATTTGAAACTCCCTAGTATGCCGTCTAAGAAAATATGAATAAAATCCTGTATAAAAGGAATAAAATGGCCTTATCCCAAACTTTCACGTGCTAAAATCTGTCTCTATATAACTGAGACTACATCAAGGAATAACTCTTTCCGAGTGCATCATTAGAAAAGAAATTGAATTATTGGCACCTTTCTAATGATAACTACCCAATAAACAATAAAGTTAGGGTAGAAAAATAACTCACCTAGATACATATAAGCAACTAGGTATCTGAGTTGGAATATGTACAAGAGTAGAAGGAACATAGTCCAAAATTACGTGCAAAAACGAAGGCAAATGCTACCTTCAAAGCACATAAAATTATCCAAAAGATCAAAAGATCCTTATAAAACCATGGATAAAAGCATAGAAACTCCTCGAATCCATAAAAACCATAGTTGATCATAAAAAACAATGCATACCATCTAATGGACATTAATCATGCCAAAAGAAGCATTAAAATTGGTGGCTAACTCATCAATCCGGAGAATATGAATGTAGTGTCGTTCAAACAAAACTCCAAAGTAAGCAAGTGAAACACATGTGTGTAGCACTCATTAAAAAACCCCTAGACACAAGTGATCTAGGCAAAACCTGATGAGTCCATATAAAACTTGAAAAACATCCAATAAAATCCACCAAAACAAACAGATCAACTAACCCATGACAGAATTTATCTTAGGCTTAAGAAATTAAGCACAAACCACACTTAAACAAGTATAAAATAAATTATCATGGAAAAGTGTCAAAGGTGAAACACACTTTAAACGTAAATTATAGCCATCAAAAGAAATTAAGCAACATGTCCAAAAAGAATGGCTAAATAATGATAAAAAATCATGAAGACATCGTTTACAATTAATCCAAACAAAAATATCTACTAATATGAGGTACAATCGTATTAATAATATGCGAATAACCCGCTTCTATCTAATGTCAGCACGAGAAAACATACTTCAATATTAAATAATCCTCAAAAATATTAAATTCTTGAGAAAAAGAATTATCATGATTTTTTTCTAATTTTTTCTAATTTTATAGGGCCTTAAAATATGATAATTTTGAATTCCACCAAACCTATCTTATGGCATTCCAAACCTTTATTTTTCCAAAAAAAATTTAGCAAATAATTTTGCCAAAATACCATTGATATTTTAAAAATACCAATTTTTAGGATTTCTAAAAAATAATTTCTAGAATATTCCTAATTTCTCTTGAGAATCTCACCGTTCACGAAATTTCCAATTTCGCCCGACAATTCTCAAATCCAATGAAAATCTATAATTTTAATGGATTTTTTAAAATTTTGGGTCAAAAAATATATTTTTAAAGGAATTTGAATGGTCACGGGTGCCCGAATGGACACACCACATGCCAATCACCAACCCCACATTTTTCATAAATTTAAAATAACCTTTGTCTAATTTTTCACTAATTTTTAGAAATTTTTTAAAAAAATTAATTAACCCTGAACGCATTTAGAAAACGAACGGTCAAAAAATTTTGGAATCCCAACGGTTGTCCCGGAATATGGAAAGCCAACAGTTTTGGAAAAATGAAAAGACAAAAAAAAATCGGAATGTGAAAGGTCAAAAGTTTCCGGAATCTGAAAGGTCAAAAGATTTTCCGGAATGCGGAAAGCCAAAAGGTTTCAGGAAAGCCAAAAGCCAAAAGGTTTCTCGGAAGATGAAAAGCCAAAATTTTTTAAGAGAAAAAATTTCAGAAATTTCCATAGATTTTTTTTCTCAAATCCCATATTTTCTCATAAATTTAGGCTTTTTCCAAGCTTTTTTGAAAAAATTCAAAAAGCTCTCTTTTTTTGGGTAATAAAAAACTCATTAAAAAAACCAATTTTAATAAGCTTAACTAAAAGCTTATAAAATTTTCTTTATGGGGGGAGATCGTTTTTCGCCGGGCGGCGGGTTGCTGTGCAGCCCCCCCTCCTCCCCGCCTGTGCGTAGAATTGAGAGAGGGAGATGAGGTTTCCCTCTCCACTCTCCTGTCTCCATCTTCTCCAAATCATTCTCACTCCTCCCCCTCCTTCTCTGTAAGAGGAGGATTAAAACTTGATTAAAATTTTGATTTAATTAAACCACTCCTAATCATAATTATCAATTAATTATGATTAAAGCTTAATCAATTTTAAAAAATCCCTTTTAAGAGAAATTCACACGAGTGGGAGGAAAATAGACAAGAAAAATCAGATTTGAGAAGCGAAGAGGATCCTACGCACACGAGAGAGCATTTCATGCATCAACATGCTACCCCCTGCTGCTGCATTTCAGCAGAAAATTGGTAGAAATTTGATCGCATACTCGCGGAAAAACCCGTAAAAATGTATTAAAAATATATTTTAACCATAAAAATGCTCAAAAAATTAGGAAAATTTTCTTTAAAATTCTATAAATTTAGGGAATCCATTCTACCAAAAATATCCACATTAATATATGTGGTATTTTTGTAAAAAATTCCATTAATGCTTATTTTAAACCATAAAAATAGAGAAAAATAGCATTAAACTCACGGAATTCACCCGCAACATTGATTCGTCCATTGAATAGTAGTGACAGGCGTTCCAATTGCCATATCGACGATCCACGTGCAAATCATCAACACAAATCAACAAAATAATATTTTTATTAGTAAATATCAAAATTTACTTTAAAAAATTACCAAAAATTACAATAAAAAAGAAAAAATAACAACAATTAACTTGAGATTGCTCTAATACCACTATTAAAACCCTAAGATCTCTCTAGATAATTGTTATGCATGAACATGCATAAACTCATCCACCCGACCACCCCCGAGTCCAAGGGATGCACACATGAGATATAATGAAATACATCATACCTTTACCTTGATGTCCCATACCATCAAGAGGTATAACTCCAATCCAATAGCATGTAGCTATAGTGTGAAATCGTAGTTGAGTAGATATGTTCCTCTACACAAGAGAGGATAACATAGCCTTGGCCTCACAAGCCTCCCTTGACTGTGCCCCATGCCCCTATTATATAGGAGGGCCCTCAAGTGACTCTTGACTCTCCATTTCCTATGTGTGACCCTTGGATGCCTGACCCTAACCTTAACCCTTAAGGTTAGTCTTAACCCATGCTCCACTAGGGCTTGTTCCCATGCTCCCATGCTCACAAGCCTAATGTGGGTTAGCCTCCTAGTATATGCACACATAATGTGCATATAACACATTAAGTGGCTAGTTTCTGCCTTGGCTAGAGATTATTACAAAGCATCAAAAAATATATCTCCTGAAACTCAACACTCTTTGACCTATGAAATGAAGACAAAGATTAAGAGATTGGTTTACATGTGTATGTAGAAGATGCTACAAACTTGAAGATGTAGTCCACATGTGTTGATGAAGCGCTTCACGAACTGTGAATGTAGGCATGTGCTGCATATTAATAGTTAGTGAGGGTGTTATAATTGTGAGAGTTTGTTTTGTTGAAGAGGTTGCACATGTAATGCATGTGCATGGGTAAAAATAAGAAAAGAGTGCCTAATGCAAGCGCTTGAAAGGTGCAAATGCCTATATGTTTTGTTGAAGAGGTTGCACATGTAATGCATGTGCATGGGTAAAAATAAGAAAAGAGTGCCTAATGCAAGCGCTTGAAAGGTGCAAATGCCTATATGTTTCGCATAAAAAAGAAGTATCATGCTATGCAAGAAAAGCATATATAATAGGGTTATCTAGGCAAAGGGTAGTTCCTTGGGCAGCCAGTGTTTCCCAATGACAAAAGTCTCCCCATTTGGTTATGTACTTGGATGAATTTTAATGTCTAGGCTTCTTACTTATTAGATGTGTGTATAGTGTCAACGTGGAGAAGCCATTAGTGAAACAAGTTTTTAATAGTTTTTCTTTCTTCTTCTTTTTAAGATTTTTAAAAGTATAAGAAGCATGAATGCTTATGTTGTAAGACTTAATGTAGGACTATGCCATTCACTAAAAAATCTCAAGCGACTTTAGACTCTTATTCCAATACCCAGATTGGTGGCTTCTTACATGTTTATGCAAAATATGCAAAAGTGTGACTACAATGGTCAGAAAACCAACTCTATTCATAAAAAACTTTTTATGGCATTTTGGGCTTTTTTTTGCAAGTGCTGTGCTAGTAAAAAACGATGCCTCCAACAAGATTGATAGGGCATTAGACTTTTAACATATATGTAGATCTTTTTATGTACATGGATAACATTAATATTAACATATATGCAGATCTTTTTATGTACGGGGATAACATTCATATTTACTTATAAAAAATGGTTTGTGGAGACTTACCAATATAAATGGTGAAGCTCTAGAGAATATTGAGTTTTCCTAAATGCTTTGTAGGGAGGCCGAAACGATGCATCCACCATCGTTTCAAAGTCGTAAAGAATATGACCAAGTAAAAACCATAGATGATGGAAGTAGAAAGCTATCTGTTTTGAATTTGGTCCTTCATTTAGGTCAAATAGAAGTTTCATGTCTCCCCATTTTTGTGCCTTTTTGTGGTACACTTATTAGAGTAATGATTAGCTGTAGAGCTACAAAATATGGATATGGGATTTGATGCCATACATAGTGATAAACCTTCAACTATTGGTGTTTCAGGTCTATCTCCTAGGGTAAGGCATGTAGCATAGGTTCACCCCACGACGTCTAGCAGAATGGAAGTAAGCATAATATATTGTTTTACCTTTAGATAAGGAATCCTCCATTCAAGCTCTTTCCCTTGCCATCCTTTGGGCTTATCCCTATAGCTCTATGGTAAAGAAGTATCCACCTCTATCTTCAATGTATGATGCCTCTTCCACCTTTTAATGGAATATTCTATTAAGAAAACTACCACTTGAATAGCTAATAAATCTTTAATGTGGGTTCCACTTGTGCTTTTGTACATAATCTTTCATATTATCCACTAATGGATATGCCAAATATGGCCTCTTTTCAGTGAATTTTTTTACAGTTGGTGTGTGGACTGCCTAAGTGGGATCATAAGGACAAGTTGGATCACGGGTGGTGATTTTCATTAGGTCTTGGAAAAGCAACGAAGGCTACAACCATGGGTTCCCTTCTATAATCACCTAAAAATATTTCCTATTTAGAATTTGTTCCGTTATATCTTCTCCTATAAATAACATTTCAACACTCTCACGTGCATTTTTGATCCTTGTAAATCTTGTAAATGGGTTACTCCTTTGGCATTTTATTAGCTATATTCTTAATAGTGACAGTATCATCTGCCTATAAATGCATCATCATATCATCGTTTGTGTTATATGCACATTATGTGTGCATATAACTAGGAGGCTAACCCAAATTAGGCTTGTGAGCATGGGAGCATGGAAACAAGCTCTAGTGGAGAGCATGGGTTAGGACTAACCTTAAAGGTTAAGGTTAGGGTCAGGCATCCAAGGGTCACACATGGGAAATGGAGAGTCAAGAGTCACTTGAGGGCCCTCCTATATAATAGGGACATGGGGTACACTCAAGGGAGGCTAAGGCTATGTTATCTTGAGGCTAGGTTATGATATGATGTTCTCTTGTATAGAGGATTATATCTACTCACCTACCATTTTACACTATAGCTACATGCTGCTGGATTGGAGTTATACCTCTTGATGGTATATGACATCAAGGTAAAGGTATGATGTACTTCATTATAATTCATGTGTGCATCCCTTGGGCTCAGGGGTGGTCGGGTGGATGAGTTTATGCCTGATTTATGCATGTTTATGCATAAAAATTATCTAGAGAGATCTTAGGGTTTTAACAGTGGTATCAGAGCAATCACTAGTTAATTGTTGTTGATTTTTCTTTCTTATTGTAATTTTTGGTATTTTTTAAAGTAAATTTTAATATTTACTAAATAAAAATATTATTTTATTGATTTATTTTGATGATTTTGCACGTGGATCATCGATATGGCAATTGAAATGCGTGTTTCTTCTATTCAATGGATGAATTGACGTTGCGGGGGAAGTCCATGAGTTTAATGCTTTTTTTTCTTATTTTTGTGGTTCTCAAAATAAGCATTAATAGAAATTTTTACAAAAATACCATACATTTTATTACGGATATTTTTGGTAGAATGGGTTCCCTAAAGCTTTACAAAATTTTAGGATTTTATTCTTATTTTTTAGATATTTTTAGAGCATTTTTATGGTTAAAAATGTATTTTTTAATACATTTTTACAAATTTTTCCGCCAGTATGCTATCAAATTTCTATCGATTTTCTGCCGAAATACAGTAGAGGGCAGCATGTTGATGCATGGAATGCTCTCCCGTGTACATGGGACTCTCTTCGCCTCTCAATTCTGATTTTTCTTTCTTTTTTCCTCTCTCGCGTGTGAACGTCTCTTAATAATAGGCACAAGTTGATTAATTTTTAATCATACTTAACTTTTAATTATGATTAATCAAATGTTTATTAAATGGTTAATCCTCCTCTCTGATTATAGAGAAGAGGGGGTGGAGAGAGAATGGAATGGAGAAGAAGGAGAGGGGAGAGGGGAGAGGGAGTCCTCTCTCCCTCTGGTTTTTCGCGCACGTGGAGGGGGAGGGGGGGTTTTCGCTGCAGGCGGCGGGTGAAAATCACCACCCCCCCAAAAATGATTTTGTTGGGGGGGGGGGGGTTTCGCTGCTGCAGGCGGGTGAAAATTGCCCCCCCCCCCAAAAAAAATCATTTTTGTAAGGTTTTTTAAAACCTTAACCTTTAAAATTTTTATTTAAAACTTTTAAATATATATCAAAAGAGTTTTTTTAATAAAAAGCTTGGAAAAAAGCCAGAAAAAAAATATGAAATTTGAGATAAAAATTCTCTAATTTTTTTTTAGTTTATTTTCTTGAAACCCTTTGGCTTTCTGCATTCCTGGGAAACCTATTGGCTTTCTAAATTCCGAAAAATCTTTTAATCTTTCGGATTCCAGAAACTTTTGACCTTTCACATTTCGATTTTTTTTAATCTTTTCATTTTCCCAAAACTGTTGGCTTTTCGTATTATGGGAAAACCATTGGGATTCCCAAAATTTTTGACCGTTCGTATTCTAATGCATTCGGGTAAATTAGAAATTTTAAAAAAATCTTGAAAAATTAGACAAAGGTTATTTTAAATTTCTGGAAAATGTGGGGTTGGTGATTGGCATGTGGTGTGTCCATTCGGGTGCCCGTGACCATTCAAATTCCTTTAAAAAAATATTTTTTTGACGTAAAAAATTAGAAAATCCATTAAAATTATAAATTTTCATTAGATTTGAGAATTATTGGGTAGAATCAAAAATTTCGTGAATGATGGGATTCTAAAAAAAAATAGAAATTTTCTAGAAATTATTTTTAGAAATCTTAAAAATTGGTATTTTTAAAATATCAATGGTATTTTGGCAAATCTATTTGCTAATTTTTTTTTGGAAAAATATAGGTTTGGAATGCCATAAGTTAGGTTTGGTGGAATTCAAAAATATCATATTTTGAGGCCCTATAAAATTAGAAAAAATCATGATAATTCTTTTTCTTGAGAATTTAATATTTTTGAGGTTAATATGATTGTACCTCGTATTAGTAGATATTTCTATTTGGATTATTTCTAAACGATGTTTTCATGATTTTTTACCATTGTTTACCTATTCTTTTTGGACATGTTCCTTAATTTCTTCAATGATGGCTAGAATCTGTGTTCAAAGTGTGTCTTACCTTTGACACTTTTCCATAATAATTTATTTTGCACTTATTTAAGTATGCTCTATGCTTAATTTCCTAAGCCTAAGACAAATTCTATCATGGGTTAGTTGATCAGTTTGTTTTGGTGGATTTTATTGGATGTTTTTCAACTTTTATTTGGACTTATCAGGTTTTGCCTGGATCACTTGTGTCTAGGGGTTTTTTAATGAGTGCTATGCACATGTGTTTCACTTGCTTACTTTAGAGTTTTACTTGAACGACACCACATTCATATACTCCGGATTGATGAGTTGGCCACCAATTTTAATGCTTCTTTTGGCATGATTAATGACCATTAGATGGCATGCATTGATTTTTATGATCAACTATGGTTTTTATGGATTCGAGGAGCTTCTATGCTTTTATCCATGGTTTTATAAGGATCTTTTGATCTTTTGGATAATATCATGTGCTTTGAAGGTAGCATTTGCCTTCATTTTTTGCACATAATTTTGGACTATGTTCCTTGTACTTTTGTACATATTTGAATTTGGATACCTAGTTGCTTATGTATCTAGGTAGGTTTTTTTTCTACCCCAGCTTTATTATGTTTATTGGGTAGTTATCATTAGAAAGGTGCCAATAATTCAAATTCTTTTCTAATGATGTACTCAAAAAGAGTTATTCCTTGATGTAGTCTTAGGTATATAGAGACAGGTTGTAGTATGTGAAAGTCTAGGATAAGGCCATCTTATTCCTTTTATACAGGATTTTATTCATATTTCCTAGATGGCATACTAGAGAGTTTTAAATTGGTAAGGTATGTATGGGTGGTATCATGGTGGTATGAGATGCTAGTGATCCCTTACATATATTATCTTATGGGATAATTTAGGCTCAAGATTGTTGCTTTGCTTAACATCACTTAGCATGTTGACCTCAACATTCAAAGACAATCTCATTTTCTAAATTCATTTCAAGTTGTGTCGGAACTCTCTAGATAAACTTCTTTTTATCTATAGCTTGCATGTTTTGATGAGTGTAATCTCGTCGACATATTCACTTGTTGAAATATTTTCTTTAAAGTTCAACGAGTTTATCTTGTTGAGTTCAGATTATGGAAATTTTGGATTCTTCCTTTGTTGGCATTTCTTTTTTCTAGTTCCGTCCTTTAGGTGATTTATACAGTCTACCTGATAGGTTTACGGATGAACATATGTGACTCATCAAGACATTGATGACTCTCTATGTTGATATGGATAACTCGGGACCCCGATAATTCCATGTGTAGATGTGGGTACGTCGGGCCGCCGATGAATCCCTGGTTCTTGCCATTAATGCCATGTTTTCCTACTTTATCCCGAATGGTTTACAACGAGAAAACAACTTTGCATATGAATTCCTCTGATCATCCACAGTCTGATGGGTCAACAGAGCATATGAATCAGATATTGTAGAGGATATGTTTCGTGCATATGTCTCTGGAAAATCATCAAATTGGGAAAAGTATCTTCCAATGATGGAATTCGCCTATAACAGTTCTAAACATACAGCTATTGGTTTTAGTCCATGCATACTTATGTATGGGTATCAACCCAAGGCACATATTGATGTCGGTCTTAAGGACATCGAGCTTGATGCATCGATGAATTTCTTGCATGATATGTAGGAAATGCTGACCAAAGCTCGAGATTCTATCTTGAGTGCTCAGGATAGGGCATGATTCTATGCTGATAGAGGATGCTGAACTTGGTCTTTTGAACAGGAGCGTTGGTTTATTTAAAATTCCTAAAGATTCTCAGACTTTGTCAAAAGGAAAATGCTCAAATTTATCTCCTAGATATTGTGGTCCATTTCGATTTATACATCGGATTGGCACGGTTGCATATGAACTTAAACTAACTCCACATGTTAGAGTTCATCCAGTCTTTTATATCAATAGATTGAAAGGGAAATTGGAAGGTGAGGATAACACAGTTACTCCTCAAGAACTCGTTGAAGTCGAAGAATTATACTATATTCCACATGAACCTGATAAGGTACTTGAATTCAGGGAAATGAACCTGATAAGGTACTTGAATTTAGGGAAATGAACCTGATAAGGTACTTGAATTCATGGAAATGAAACTTTGTAGTTGACTAATCCCTGAGGTTAAAATTAGGTGAAAAGATAGGGAAATAGAGGATTCGACTTGGAAGTCGGTTGAGATTGTTCAGCACAATTCTCCTTCTTTTCATTGCAAGAGTGCAATGTTTTGAGAGAGAGGGAAAGTATGTTATATGCACATTATGTGTGCATATACTAGGAGGCTAACCCAGATTAGGCTTGTGAGCATGGGAGCATGGGAACAAGCTCTAGTGGAGCAGCATGGGTTAGGACTAACCTTAAGGGTTAAGGTTAGGGTCAGGCATCCAAGGGTCACACATGGGAAATGGAGAGTCAAGAGTCACTTGAGGGCCCTCCTATATAATAGGGGCATGGGGCACACTCAAGGGAGGCTAAGGATATGCTATCTTGAGGCTAGGTTATGATATGATGTTCTCTTGTATAGAGGATTATATCTACTCACCTACCATTTCACAATATAGCTACATGCTGTTGGATTGGAGTTATACCTCTTAATGGTATAGGACATCAAGGTAAAGGTATGATGTACTTCATTATAATTCATGTGTGCATCTCTTGGGCTCGGGGGTGGTCGGGTGGATGAGTTTATGCCTGATTTATGCATGTTTATGCATAACAATTATCTAGAGAGATCTTAGGGTTTTAACAGTTTGTCCTACTTAGGCTAATAATAATCATTGGTTGTATTTCTCCTCATCACATATGGTATGATTTCAAGACCTCTTGTGTAACAAATTTGCTTTGAGGGAGCAAGAGCTTCTAGGTTTTTATGTTCAATTTGACAAAGTGCACCCACATCTCACTGAGATGGATCAAGGTCTCAAGCGATCATCTTCCTGATGTCACTCACCACTCAGATGACATAGCATGAACCTGCATGGTACCTTTACAGGATTCCACAAAAATAATATCTTAAATGAATACGATACCAAACAGTGTAAGACATGATTCATACAACCATACATTTGACATGCAATTGAGATTATGTAAACTATTGTAAGTTTGATGAGACATTATGTGCTTTCCTTTATAATTTCGAATGAAATTCTTACAGCCACATGATTTTGGTGAGGTCTTCATAATAACATAAGTCAAGTCTGGTTCTTAGGGATTTGTCCAGACTTTCTTAATCTTTCCATCAACCCTTGGATTTACAGCGTATGGTCACTAAGGTCTTCATAGATGAAATCTTCTCTTTGTTTTAAATATTTATAAGGATCAAATCAAATTAAGGATCTAAGATTTTACACATCTAATCATTTGCCTTAGATTCTTACTAAAGTCATTATAAACATTTACCTTGGATTTCATCATTTGCATGGATTTAATCATTTGCCTTCGATTCTTACTAAAGTCATTATAATCTAAGGTCTTATAAGTAGATTTAATAATAAGAATATTTTTCATGATTCACACCTCTTCTTCCATTTTGTTTCCTAAAGTTCAAAATAAGGTTTGTGCCTTTAATTACTGAATTTCTCGTTTTAGAAATCTAGAGAGAGAGAGAGAGAGTTTCTCACATTTCTCTCTCTAAAACTATACTCCTAAATTTATTGAATTTATTCTTTCAAGGTTCCCTAAACTTGCATCGGAGATATAACTCTATATATTAAGTAAGACACTCTAAATCTCTTGATTAGAGGTTAACTAGGACTTTGTCTCTCTAAAATTATGCATTCTTTTAGAGAATTGGGGTTTAATCTATTCATAAACTAAAATAATCTTGATAATCAAAAATTAATTTTAGGGATTCAATTCTATCCTCGGCCTTAACTTTATTTGTTTTGAAGGTCATTTTCCTTTCTCTTACTACCTTTCTTGATTTCTACCCTTGATATCTCTATTTATTTATTTCTACATACATTTAGGATCTCTTCATACATATTCTCTCTCTAAATTGTTGAAGTTTATCTATTTTCTATCTAAAAATATACATAATGGCTACCTAAAGTTCAAATAAGCTTAGGGATTTGATGATTAAGACTAAGAAATTTAATTTATGTTTTTACTTACGATTTATGTATACAAACTACTCATGTACCAGCACTCTCTCTTTAGAATCTAGGTTCAATCCCTATTTCTCTCTCTAGGATTCTTTCCCAAATCTAAATATAAAACCTAATTACACCTATTGTCATTATAATTCTAGAATCCTAGTTTTTTCTAAGGACAATTTAATACTATAACTACTTTGATGTATGCATAAATGCATGTTCTCTCTCTAAAAGATAATTAACTAATATTCTAAAATTTGTTGGGACTCATCCTAATTCAAGTATCAATCCAATTCCTTGGTAAAAATTAATTCTACATCCAAATTTTTACCAATTCCTTGGTAAAAATTAATTCTACATCCAAATTCCCATTAATATTTAAATTGGAAGGATTAGCTATCTATAAATTAATTCACTAAGGGTGAAAAAGAACCTAAGGCTACTTTTTGCTCTTGAAAATTATACAAAGGGGATAAATTTACACAAGAATTTACAAAGGTTTCAATCAATATAAATATATTCAATTTTTAGACAAGAAATTAAAATAAATATTAAATTTGAATATAAACATGATGTACCTTTGAATATTTGACTTGGGGGATGTGTAGGAGGTTGAATTCAAATATTGCAAGTTCCATCCTCTTAAAAAAATCTCATGCTTATAATTTTCTTCTCCCAAGGTGCATAAAGTACCATCTATACTATGCAAGTGAAAAAAGTGCAAGTCCAAAGCCTAGGCATGGACCAAGGACTCTTACACAAGGTACAACATTGAATTTTATGTAGTTTTGAACTCTTTAGCACTCAAGAAGTAGGCGTGTAGAAAAAGACCTCCTCCCCCTCTTATTTATTGAAAAATGTGACTGATGGGGAGTGTAAGATAAGATTGGGTAATATTGATTGTTCTCCATTGCTTTCTCCTTAATTTTTGGTTTCATTTTCTATTTCTTCATGCTTTTCGCTTTTTTTCATCTATTATTTTAGCTATTCACATGTAGCCATCCTTTTTTCTAACTTTTATGGGCTAGGATGTACATGATGACACCACTCTTCTCTATATCTTTTCTCTAAAATCTCTCCATTTACCATAGAAATTCAATTTTCCTTTGTTTAGACCATTCAACCATGCAATCTTATAAAAATAAATATGCACCCTACAAATGCATACTTTATCATTTATTTGACTTGGGCACCATCTACACATGTTCTAATATTTTTTCTCATATTCCCTTTCTATTCTTTACTGCAAATTAATTTTTATTATTAGCATTATTATTTTCCTAATTTATTAGCCCATGTTCCCTTGCTATTATTTATTGTAATTTTATTATTATTATTAGTATTATCATTTTCCTAATTTATCAGCCCGTGTTTTAACTCCATCCCTATTAGTCAAATTTTTGAACTCCATCCCTAGTACTATCATTTTCCTAATTTATCAGCCCGTGTTTTAACTCCATCCCTATTAGTCAAATTTTTTGAACTAATTGTGTGTAGTATGTACATGTACATACTCTAGGAGATCATAGTTAATTTTCTATGTATATAAACTTTATTATTTTTACACAAAAATGATCATTCTAAATGAATAATTTATTTATAAGATTTTTAACAAAGGTTTACACATTTTTTAGTGTGACACTTTATTTTTGCACATTTTCTCTCTCTAAAATGAGGTTTATAATAAATGTTTACTATCAAAACAATACATGACTAAGAGGGATCTTACATTCTTAAATAATCAAGATGTCTTCATCTCATAAAATGGTGATAATATTTTATTATGTCTTTCTCTTTTTCTAATGTGGCATCTCTAATACATGACTAAGAGGGATCTTACATTCTTAAATAAGTAAGATGCCTTCATCTCATAAAATGGTGATAATCTTTAATTTTGTCTTTGTCTTTCTCCAATGTGGCATCTTAAGAATTTCCACTTAACTAAGTATTCCTTCAATATCATGTCCCTTAGAGGCTTTTATCTTACATCCCAAGACTTTTCTGGTTCCAATTCCACTTGTCCTTAGATAGGCATTGTTATTTGATCATCCGCTAAGATATGTTCACGATTTGGGACATACTTCTTTTAACAGGATGACATGAAAGATATTTTGGATTTGAAGATGTAGAGGAAGAAGAAGTCACAGGCTTGATCTCCTTCTACATAATCACATAATCACCATAATATCTAGGTGATAACTTCGTGTACTTTCCTAGTGAGAGAGAAGTTCTCTTAGGTAGTAGCACAAGAAAAAAGACCACATCATCTTCTTTAAACTCATGATTGGATCTCTTTGGGTCAACATACTACTTTTGCCTATCCTGAGCACTTTATATCTTTTCTTATAGACTTTATCTCATGACTATCCTGAGCACTTTATATCTTTTCTTATAGACTTTATCTAATGATTCATCTCATCGAGGATTTGCTTAAAAATATATACTTTGATCATTGGATTAGAATAATTCAAGGATGTAAGACATTCTTGTACATATATTGCCTTAAATAGACTCATACTACTTCGATGGTGATGAGAGACATTATATGAAAATTCCACTAGATTCCGATAGCTTAACCATCTTTTTGGTTTACGGTCACAAAAAGCACAAAGAATATTTTCTATGCCTTGGTTAACTCTTTCGGTTTGGCCATTAGTCTCAGGGTGATAAGTTGTGCTAAGATTAAGAGAAGTCTCCTTGCTTCAAAGAATGCCACCCGAAATTGAGAGGTAAACTTGGCATCCCTATCCCTTATTATTCTGTAAGGTAACCCATGAAGTTGGAATATCTCTCGTGGAAAAACTTTAGCGACATCTAGAATAGTAAAGATTTTCTTTCAATGGGATCAAATGTGCGACTTTAGTTAGCCTATCAACCATGCTGCAAATATGGAATCATACCCTGTACGTAGTCCAGTAATAAAATCTGCTTATTCATTCCCATTTCGTTTGCAAAATACCTAGGGGATGTAATTTTTCAAGCATTTTTACTCTTTCATCCTTAATTCTCTGGTATATATAAGGCACTGATGACATGTTGAAGTACACTGTTCTTTAATCCTATCTAAAATAAAGTCATCTTAATCACCATGAAAGTCTTTACATGTTGAAGTACATCTTTCTTTAATCCTACCTAAAATAAAGTCCTCTTGATCACCATGAAAGTATTTACATAACTAGTATGTCCTACAATCGGGCATGAGCCTCAAAATCCTCTTCTTGAATTCTCCTCCTTCCCTAGGAACACACATGCGGTTATTCAAGTACAAACAACTGTCTTCAAGTTTGTATCCTTGAATTTTCTTCAATTTGTGGGTATTCTTACTTTTTTAACTCTATTTCATGATCCACTTCCTATGGTGGGTGCAGGGTGCATCTCCATTAACTCTTCAGGGAATATATCTCATTATTTTCTTAGCCATTCAATTTCTTTGAAATTTGACTCATTGCCAGTAGGGTTAAGCTTGGCAACATAATTTTTTTGCTTTTTTTTTTTAGTCCATTGTGAGTAACCTAGATGCTTTCATAAGTTGTAAGGTTGGAGTTCTAATTACTCCATCCCTTGCACCTTATTATTATGAAGATCCATAAATGAGATAGTTCCCTCATAAGTAATGAATATCTACTTGATTTTTAGTAAGCCAATCCATTTTAGGCTCATCACATGAAGTACTAAGATCAAAAATTTGAATTTACACTTGGTTAAGTTTCTATCCCAAGAGAACTAAATGTAATCTGTCTCATGGTATGAGAAAGAATCTTTCCACTAGCCATCTTGACTTGCATTGGTTTACCACATCTCTGATTGAGCTCTAACTTATATAAGAAACTGATCAAAATGAAAGAATGTGTGCACTAAAAGATTAAGTTTCTTACCTTGGTAGGTTATAGGTGCTTGAATGATGAAGAACTATTGATTTTGGCCTTGGTGCTCCACTGTAAGCATGATATCTCCCCTTCTCTTTCTCTCTCAATTCAGCAATTGTGATGGCCTTTACTGAGGTTGACTGAGTTGGAAAATTTCTTCTTTAATTTTTCCAATTTTGGGGCGGAGGTTCTTGAATACTTTGAGCAGATATAAGTCTTGGGTAATGAGGGATTGTACTTTGAACAGATGCAAAAAGTCTTGATTACTTTGAGCCTATGCAACAAGGCTTGGGTAATGAGGAATCATAACACTCTAGGTTGGGTTGTTAGGTAGGTAGTAAACAGTTGCATTAGGGTAATCGATCGTCATATGCCTAGGTTTCTAGCATCGAAAACACCTTTGTTCCATGTTAAGTTGCCGTTGTTCTATTCATTAGAGAAGTCTTCAGGCTTTTATTTAACTACTCGAGTTGTAAACGTATTCCTATTAATCAATTTTATTTAACTACTCGAGTTGTAAGCGTATTTCTATTAATCAATTTTATTATTAAAACTCTACTGATTCCAGCCTCATCCGGTCCATGGGTTAGCCAACCCCACTGGAATTAGTAGAACCAGACAAGTACTCACCCACCCATAATTGAATGCCTTTCTTAACTTTTGCTTTAGAATACAGATATGCACACACTCCTCTTTAAACTTTAACTTTTAAAAACAATCCATTGATAAACAATTATTGGTTACAGATGTCATAACTCAAAATTTCCATTCAATCCTTGTTTCTCACAAAACAGTATCACTTCGGACTCTCCGTTGAGACTAGCAGGTCAGCAACGAGATCCAGTAATAGATTACATTAATTTTCTCATCATCATACATATATATATCTTCCACGACATATGCATGGGTGTCCTAAGCACCGTGAGCCCCTGCATCGCCTGGTCAGAACCCTCCAGGATCCTCCTTAGGTGTCCTGGCACTTCACTTAGGGACCGCTTCGTCGGCCCTCGCCCATCGTACCGAAGCACACCATTTTTCACCATACCCAGGCTGGTCAAGACCTGGGCAGGTTATTGCCGCGTGAGCCGTCCTTTGAACACTCCCCGCTAGCTGTTGCAATCCAACTTCCCTTAGAAAAACACATATACCAATGCTCCCTCCAGCATTCTGGCGTAAGACAGTCCTTTAAGAAAGCAGGGTTTCTATACAAGTTTTCAGTTTTGATTTTCTTTTGAATACAATGGGTATATCTTAAATCCGTATCCCAATACTTCTAGATCACAGGTCTGAAATTCCAACAGAATTTCTTGAATTCTGTAACCTTGATCCTCATATAAAAATCAAGGGTCTTAACTTGATTTCAGATTCAGTGGGTGATTTGAGTCAATTTTTCAGAACTGGTCACATCATCTTTTCTTGAAACTGGCGAAGGAGTTATGTCTTGGTCATAGTCTGATTCAAGATTTGAGTCTGGAAGGGTAATATTTCAATTACTACTTTACTGAATTTCATTCATTGAGTATTTTGCTTAACTGAATTTAAAACTAATCATGAATTCCTATGAGGAATAAATTACTACTTTACTGAATTTCATTCATTGAGTATTTTGCTTAACTGAATTTAAAACTAATCATGAATTTCTATGAGGAATAAATTAATCATTTATCTAAAATTTTGAATTCGATAGTTTTTCTGAATTTTCTCATTACTATCCTAGAGAATATGAAACGGTAGAATTTTCTCTCACAGAGTATTTACTTACTTATTTACCAATATTCATGGGATTGAAACATAGGATTAAAGAGAACTCTTATTTTGATGAGCCCGTGCATTGCCTGGTCAAAACCCTCCAGGATCCTCCTTAGGTGTCCTGGCACTTCACTCAGGGACCGCTTCATCGGCCCTCGCCTATCATACCGGAAGCACACCATTTTTCACCATACCCAGGCTGGTCAAGACCTAGGCAGGTTTCTGCTGCGTGAGCCGTCCTTTTAGTTGTTGCAACTGAACTTCCCTTAGAAAAACACATATACCAATACTCCCTCCTCCAGCATTCTGGCGTAAGACAATCCTTTAAGAAAACAGGGTTTCTATGCAAGTTTTCAGTTTTGATTTTCTTTTGAATACAATGGGTATATCTTAAATCCGTATCCCAATACTTCTAGATCACATATCTAAAATTCCAACAGAATTTCCTGAATTCTGTAACCTTGATCCTCAGATCAGAATCAAGGGTCTTAACTTAATTTCAGATTCGGTGGGTGATTTGAGTGAATTTTTTTGAACAGGTCACATCGTCTTTTCGTGAAACTGACAAAGAAGTTATGTCTTGGTCATAGTCTGTTTCAGGGTTTGAGTCTGGAAAGGTTCTCCTGAACAATCTTTCTCGAAGGGTAATATTTCAATTACTACTTTATTGAATTTCATTCATTGAGTATTTTGCTGAACTAAATTTAAAAGTAATCATGAATTCCTATGAGGAATAAATTAATCATTTATCTAAAATTTTGACTTCCATAGTTTTTCTTAATTTTCTCATTACTATCCTAGAGAATATGAAACAGTAGAATTTTCTCTCACAGAGTATTCATTTACCAATATTCATGGGATTTAAATGTAGGATTAAAGAGAACTCTTATTTTGATATAAAAATTCTGTATGCATCTATTTATGCATAAAATCCAACTTCTATGGAAATAAAACTTTTATATAAAAGAAAATCTTTTTATGCATCTATTTATGTTAATAAATCAATTTTGATGAAAGTAACACTTTTATAATTAAAAAAAATCTTTTATGCATCATTTTATGCATGAAAATCAATATTGATGAAAATAACACTTTTATAATAATAAAAATTTCTTTTATGCATCATTTTATGCATAAAATCAATATTGATAAAAGTAACACTTTTATAATAATTAAAAAAAAATTTATGCATCTATTTATACATAAAAATCAATTTTGATGAAAGTAACACTTTTATAATTAAAAAAATCTTTTTTTATGCATCATTTTATGCGTAAAAATCAATATTGGTGAAAGTAACACTTTTATGATAAAAAATTCTTTTATGCATCTATTTATGCATAAAAATCAATTTTGATGAAAGTAACACTTTTATAATTTAAAAAAAATATTTGCAATATGCATCTTTCTATGCATAGAATTTAATTCTAATGAAAATCACACTTTTATAATAAAAAATATCAATATGCATCTTTCTATGCATAGAATTTAAATCTAATGAAAATCACTCTTTTATAATAAAAACATAACCAAAATTTAAATTTTAATGAAAATAACACTTTTATAATAAAATATTTCTACTATGCATTTTTCTATGCCTAGAATGAAAATAACACTTTTAGAATACACAAATGGTGGGGACTACTCTTTTTGAATAATAAAAGATAAAACTTGTTTCACAAAATTGAATTGGTGGCCACTCTTGTTGCAAACAAGAGTAGATCTCTCAAACCATCAAGCCAAAGGAAAGCTCATAAAAATTCAAGTAAGCTAGAAATCCTACTTTTTCTTTATTCCTTTTAATGGTTTTCTAATTTTTATTTTCTTTAAAATGAAAAAATGATGTTATGCCTTGTTGGAAAGGCTTTCCCCCTCTCTTCATTCTTAAATTCAACATTTTTTTATCCTAGATAAGTAATCAAATTATTAGAATTAAACTTTTCATATTGTTTCTCTTTTAAAAGTGGAATTTGATTAGTTTAGAATGCTTTAAACCATTTGGGATAATTTTAAGTAACTTGAGGATAGAAAAATTTAAAAAATGCCATACAAATGAGGTTATGGAAAAATTTTCTTAGGGAAAGGTAAAAAACTAATGAATTATTAATAAATTCACTGTTTTTGGCTCTAGGGGGTGGAGTAGAGTAATAGTGCATAAAACACTATTAAGCTTTTGCAAAGGGGGGAGTCTTCTATTTATAGGAAAAAGTGAGCTTCTAACCAAGCAAACTGATTCTAGAATTTTCCAGATCAGTTTGGTCAATTTTTGACCATTTTTGGGTCAGTTTAGCTTACTTTATAAAGAATCTAGTATTTACTACTACTAGTATTGTCAATACTATTAGTATTCTATTAGTATTAAGATTGTTAGTACTATTAGGATTCCCATAATAGTCAGTACTATTAGGAGTTTCACACTATTAGTATCCAGTACTGTTAGTATTATTATTAAGATTCTATGAGTAGAGTCTTACTAGTTGTATTGCCAATACTATTATATTAGTACTTTTACTACTTGTAAGACTCTACTAGTCTATTAAAACTATTTATGAGCTATTAGTACTATTAGTTTTATTACTAATAGTAGTACTATTAGGACAGTATATAATAAACAAACACCATATTAGATAATTTGGGAAAATCCCATTCCCATTTGAAAAATGGGATCATGGTGAACTTGTCCAAAATTTTGTCAAAACCCCCTCATGTGACGTATCATTGTAAAGATCTTGAAGAGTAGAATCTAGATCTACAATCTCCGACAAATTTGGAGTTGGCATGTTTAAGATATATCCAAAATTAAATGGAGAGACTATTCCCAAATTATCTAATATTGACTTAACAATTTAATACTGATAAGTCATTAGGTATGCTTTTATTAAAGTATCTCTATTATTAACCTAGGTGACTCTTTATGTTTTTTAATATTGTTATGTTGTCTTTTTCTCTCTTATGAGATGAAAATCTTTGTGTTTTGTAATATTGTTATGCTGTCTTTCTCTCCCTTACCAGATGGAAATCCTTCCAATGCTACGTCTGATGTGTACAAGCCCTCTCTACACTTTGACTCAATAGTGTTCACTCTGAGTCTACAAGTAAGAAGAAAAAGCATTGATACATGCACAATAAGATATTTTACATAGTAAGCTTTCCAGTAACCATTCTTAAATGTTTATGCAGATAAAATTCAAAAAATTGCCATTCAAGATCAATCAGTGAGACAAGATCTACTGCATCTAATGAAGATGTTGCCCTTGGTAATGTTTTGTTATTTTAATCATTATCCCTAATAGTAGTCTATCAATATTCTATTAATAGGTTAATACTGACCTTGCATTACCCCTTATATGTTGCCTCTAGGATGTGAAAAGACCCCAGGTACTCATGTTAGTGAAAAGAATGTGTCATATGGAATGGAAGAAGAAATTATGTCCAGAGAATCAAAGAAGCAAAAGGTTGTTGATAACAAATTGCTTTGTTGAAGAGGTAATACACTTGCTCAGGGGTCACAATTTATTTTCGTCACTCGTATCTTCAAATTGGTACTCTAATGCATTTCTGTCAGTCTCATAGCTTCAAATTGGTTTACTTGCATGACTGTTAGCATTGAGGGGTAGGACAAGACCTCGAGGATGAAGACTGCACTTTGCAAAAGTTTTCCGTAAGAAAGAGGAAGATACCAAAGACTAAAGTTGATATTGGAGTTGAGATTCAGACTGAGGTATCTCCCAAGTAGTTTACACCTCGACAACATGATGCAAAGGAAAGCAAACAAGTAACATGGACAAATAATACACCCGAGAAACCCAAAAGTTGATATTGGAGTTGAGATTCAGACTGAGGTCGGCAACATGATGCAAAGGAAAGCAAACAAGTAACATGGACAAATAATACACCCGAGAAACCCAAAAAAGATTCACCACATTCTACTCTAGACCTAGATCATGCAAGCAATTGTAGTCAATGTTTCAATAATGTAATCAACAAGTACTCCAAGTCCTTTCTAGGACGTGTAACAAAATTAATTAAAATTTTGGAATATTTGTTCATTGGAACGTGTTCTTTTTTGGCCACACTTGTGTCACTTTTTTGTTGGTTATTATTGTCCCTTTTTTGTCCATATTTGATGTGTTTGAATGATGATATTAATTTCATGGTCAGTAACATGTGCTTTCGAATACCAGGTTTGCGTCAGGGTGACCACAATGCAAAAAAATGACATTTATCTATCTATGTAAACAGTAAAATACATAAACATGCATGATTGAAGGTCATAACACCAAATCTGAATGTACAGAGAAGGATGGAGCATGCTAAATGGGACCGGATCTATGCTTGGCTTTTAGACATTGTGGACAGACTAGAGGTAAAGCCATCTGGACCAGTTGTCATCCTATTGATGGATCACCCAAAGTTACTTTGTCTCCCTCCACCCCCAGCAAAGATGGTGTCGAGAACTCTCGAGGATGATAGAAGAGCAATTGTGTTGGATTTGAATGGACTCTTGGTGAAGGTTGTTGAGTACACTCATGAACAATAACCCCCACCATATGCACCATAAATGGATAGAGTTCATGAGAGTAGGGCACACACTGTGTTTGTACAAAGAGATGCTCCTACTTTCTTAGATTTTTGTCTTCAGTGGTTTGAAGTATTCATTTGGAGCACTTCTCGACTGTGCTAGAAGAGGAAGATTAGAGGAGTTCTGGCAAGCACATGGTGAGTGTGATGAGGCATGCTTTCTTGTGGATAAAAGACCTATCTTTTTTAAGAATTTATAATGCATTTGGAACTAGTTCAGCTGGCTATCTAAAGAAAGCACTATCATTTTGGATGACTCATTATACAAGGTGTGCCAAAATCCATCTGGGACTTGGTTAATACTTCCAAAGTTTGAGCTACAAGATGATGATGATGAAGTTCAGTCGTTCTTGATTGAGCATGTGCAGCCTTGATTGTTTCTATGGCCTCAATCAGAGGACCGTCATCAAGAGTACACAACATGCATGGAGTATGCAATATACAGTCATGGAGAAGATCATTGAGAGTACAATGAGATGGGCAACCAAAGACGAAGGGAAATAAATTCATGATTATCAACATGGCTTTTTTTCGGATGCTTGTAGCATGAGCATGAGGCTGGCCACCTCTTGTCTTAGTTGTATGGCTAGTTGGAAATATGTACACTGGGTTTGCTTTGGTAACATATACTTTGGAGTTGTATTATTGGTCAAGTTATAAATTGGATTTCTTTTGGTCAGCTTGTGAACTAGAAAGTGTACTAGTAATAGGGTACTAACAGGCTAGTACAAGTGTATTTCACTCATGGGATACTGACAAACTACTATAGGGTAGTAAGAGACTACTCATAGTGTAGTAACAGACTACTAATAGGGTACTAATATGCTATTACTAGTGTGCTTCACTCATTGGGTACTAACAAAGTACTAATAGAGTACTAATAGAGTACTAATAGAGTACTAATAGGGTACTAACAGGCTAGTACTCATTGGGTACTAAAAGAGTACCAATGGACAAAACCTAATAAAAATAGGCATTTTACTATTAGACTACTAATAGTCTATTCTTAGGGTAATAATAGGTCAATATTAGGGTAATACTATTGCTAGACTACTGATAGGGGTACTTATAGATTACTATTAAGGGACGTACTATTAATAGGGTACTAGTAGGATACTACTAGTCTATTACATAAGGTTAGTAATAGACTACTATAAGGGTCTAATAGAATACAATAAGTAAACAAATTAGATAATCAGACTAGTAAAGTGATTTTTATTAGACGACATAATGTACGTAATGCACCACAATAATAGTCGAGAACACTCATGAAAAATTCATGAGTGTACGTGTGTGTGTGGTGGAGAGACCCGCATTTGCATATGAAACAGTAGAGAAGAGAAGACAGACAGGAAGAGAGCATAACAATCAGAAGACAGTAGAGAAGAGAAGACAGACAGGAAGAGAGCATAACAATCAGAATTGGAATCTTGAATGTTTCTTAAACTCAATCAAAATATAGGTTTGTTACATGTCAAGTGGCATGTTATTGTGTATTAATTCGTACACTGCATCTCAAATCAAAAAAACCTTCCTTTCATTGTTGAATGTTTTGAATGTTGAATGTTGAATGTTTCTTAAACTCAATCAAAATATAGGTTTGTTACATGTCAAGTGGCATGTTATTGTGTATTAATTCGTACACTGCATCTCAAATCAAAAAAACCTTCCTTTCATTGTTGACTAATTCCATCTGAACCATTGGAAACTTGATGGCCTTGATAAGGTGCGAGTTAGTCAAAACTTTAGGTTGGTCATCAAGAAGGCAATAAGTATGGACATCAAGTCACTTGTAGTATATACCCTTGACTACATAAGAGTCTTTCTCAATGATGTTTTCCCATCCATCACATAATGTTCGTTCTGCCTTAAACTTTGCATTGATGTAAAACTTCACACCCTCAGAATTCCCAACCTCTGCATTAACAGCAAAATTGTCCCCAATGCTCATAGCATCACTGAGAATCTCATGGTGTCCTTCATAGGTGGCATCATTAAAGATGTCATCATTCGTGTGCACACCTAGTACTACGGGCTCGATGATATGATATTCCCATTGTTGCACATATGCTTTGTTGCAACATCTTTTCCATGCACCATGCATGCAAGCACTACAAAAACATGATAAATTTTGTGCTCTAAAATGCTCATGTTGTTAGTCATTGAAAACCCATTAACGCAATGTATAGAACGTGTTTTATCAACAGGCTGGCAATCCCACAAAACTAATATGTCAACCTCTTTAACCTTCACCTCCCAAAACAATCTAGCCACATATATTTCCTTTGATGGGTAGGAAGCTTGAGCTGCATTTGACAAATTTGACCGAAGAAAGTTGACCATGTCAGCAACACACTCTAGTCGCACAGCATCCACTTTCAATTGTTCATGTGTGAGGGCTCCCTTCACAACAGCTCGTACTCCATCACGCTCACCCTTACCATGTCCCGAGCCAAAAAAAAAATTACACATCATCTTCAAGCCAGTCAAACACCAAGATATCTGCCGGACAAAATAAACTGGTCTCTTTGCTTTGAATTGGGATGTTGTGCCATCTTACCAAACATAGTGCTCTCATAAAAGTACCCCCTGCTTCTCCAACCACGTATAATGAAGCATAAAACAATGTTGCACAAACAGAGTATCATGCTTCATATAATCAGAGATGAAGAAATGGACAGTTTTTTGAATCTCACCCCCCTCAATTTGAATGTACGTTATGTGCACAAGAATAGTTACCTTGTTTGAATACCAGAGCATAGACTGAATCTCATTTTTCTCTTGAAATGAGTAGTTCTCAAAACGTCAACAACAAACATAACAACGTCGTCAGATGGAAAATACATCACACACTCTTTAAACTGCTCAGCTTGCCGCTTGTATATAAAGTTAATTCGAATAAACTTTGCAAGGTGAGTCCAAAACAAGTGTACTAATTCTTTTCAGCTCATTTGTTTGATTATCAACTCTTTCTTTTTCTTTGTTGTTCCACCTATACCCTTGTAAGCCACATCCTCAAAAACCTTTACAAGAACAACTATTTTGCTGTCAGAAATCTCATGTTGACAAAAAACCAATTTTTTTGGGCCCCACTTTTTACATCGTCCAATTGTGCAGTCCAAATGATGAAAACTAGAAGCTATAGGCTTTTCGCATAGCACACCTTCCCAAATAGACGTAACACTTTTGAAGGTGTGATCATCAATAGATATGCATGTTGAACTACCAACATTTCTTTGGCATATCTTACAGTAGCACAAACAACCTGCTCCATGAAATCCATTACTAGGCTATCGCATAAAGTTCATTGAATCTTTAAGGAAGATCATTTGTACATGTTGAATATAGCAACATGTGCATCTATCTTTTAACTTCCTTACAAAATAAGGCTTCAAGTATTCAAATGAGCATTGTTGAATTGCAATATTTGGGTGCTGCCCTTTGAATTCCAAGAAAAGTTCTACCTACAGCAATAGAAAATTTTACGTTTATTACATTTCATAATAATGTTGAAAGAGACGTAATTAGCATAAAATATTACTAGCAATCCAAAAAGAGACATGACTACCAATTAGTAGACCAAACTACTATTTATAGTAGACAAGACTACTAATTAGTAGATTGAACTAATGTATAGAACACTGAACTACTAATTTGTAGACTAGACTACTAATTAGTGGACTAAACTATTGTTTAGGAGGCAACTTCTAATTAGTAGACTGGACTACTAATTAGTAGATCAAACTACTATTTGGAGAGTGAACTACTATTTAGTATCATGTCTACTATTATCAGTAGTGCAGTCTACTAATTAGTAATTGCCTCCTAAATAGTAGTCCAGACTACTAATTAGTAGTCCACTCTACTAACTAGTAACTAGTAAGTAGTTCAATCACCAAAACAGTAATCCACTCTACTAATTAAAAGTTCAGTCTCCTAAACAGTACTCCAGTCTACTAATAATTCATAGTCTTCTCTACTACAATCGGTAGTCTAGTCTGCTAATTAGTAGTCATGTTGACTATAATGAGTAGTCCAGTTTACTAACTAGTAACTAGTAAGTAATTGCCTCCTAAATAGTAGTCCAGACTACTAATTAGTAGTCCACTCTACTAACTAGTAACTAGTAAGTAGTTCAATCACCAAAACAGTAATCCACTCTACTAATTAAAAGTTCAGTCTCCTAAACAGTACTCCAGTCTACTAATAATTAGTAGTCTTCTCTACTACAATCGGTAGTCTAGTCTGCTAATTAGTAGTCATGTTGACTATAATGAGTAGTCCAGTTTACTAAATTGTTGTCCAATCTTTTAACTAGTAGTACAATCTCCTAAATAGTAGTTCATAACATTCTAGTAGTAAGTAGTCCAACAGCGAGTAGTCCTATCAAAAATCAACCCCCATAACTAGTAGTTGTGTGAACTGGAGGCATACTTGAGGGACTTCAAGTAAATGAATCGGGTGTTGCACAAATGACTTCCTCCTTATCCATTTGTGGCACACATCCTTCTTGTTTGGTGACACGTGTGTGTGATGACCAAAAGGCGAACACCAACTCTTTCACCTCTTGGCTAATCAAACTGCCCCATTGTTATCGCTTGCATGATGACAGGGGAAGATCTTCATTGGCCATGTCACACACCCTAGATTTTGCCAAATACAAGATTCTCCTAGGCATATTCAAAAACCTTGATGTGGCAGCCAAGTTTGGTTGACATGACTCCTTTTCTATATCATTTACTAACATCATTAAACTGGACCGTTTGAAAAACAATTGATCTACAAATTTTGGCTGCTTCACCATGGCAAGGATGTTGCATACACCACATAGGGGAGAGCTTCTTCAACACTTTTCTCTTCATTCCCATATATTCCTCTCAAGGAGGGATAGCCAAGAAATCTCCTGAAAATGTCTCTTATGATTTCTTCATCCATTCCAAGAGTCTGCCTCTAAAAATATCTAGCCATATTGTGAGAAATCATCTGTATCGTTTTGTCGTCACAACATCATTCTGTATGCAACCTTCATATCTTGATATTGCTTTTGCACGTTACTCTCTTTTCCTCTTTGCTTCATACTCCCTTATCATCCCATGTTGTTCCATAGCACATTTTGTACAATCCATCACAGAGATCTTACATTTACAAGATTTTTGTTGATGTAATTGTGTTGGAATATAGGCAATATTCTCCATCACGCCTCAACCCAAACAAATAAAACCTGAACATCATTCAGTTAGACATTAAAACTGGGAGAAACAAAACCTTTCAATAGAATGTTGAGTTCAAGCGACGACAAACATTTTCCCTCATAGTGTATTCAAATGTGTATTAAGAGAGAGAGGGAGAGAGAGGTGCAAGTCAACTCTCCTGCAACCAAAATGAGGAGAGAACAATGAAGATAATCATACTTGAATCAAAGAATGTATTCAATTGTGCATTGAAAGAGAGAGAGAGAGAGAGAGGGAGAGGGAGAGGGAGGGAGAGAGAATGCGACATGGGGGAGATGGCCCAATTTTTTTTCACGTAAAACAAAGGGCGTTTCAAACGCATAACTGCCCAAAGAGGAGTGGGAAAAAAAATGCATATAATTTAATAAAAGAAACATTTCAAGTTGTTTTCTCCACCACTAATAGCTTGTGTTGTTTAATAATGTCCAAGACACCACTATTTGTGCACCTTAGCATGCATATACCCACTTAGGTTGAAAGATTTAGATATCAAAAGGGATAAAAGAGGTTACCTGCTCACTCAACATTTTGGTCATTGCATAGAGTATGCGAATGTGGGTCTTTATGCACACATTGTGTGGGTGTTGAAGTGGATGAGACACTTTCTGTAATTTGTGGACAGCAAGTAAATGGGGATACCTTGACGCCAGTTCTTTCTCAACAAGTCATCACCAATGTGTCCCTGGTCAATGGGAATACACAAGTTGAAAATGCTTTAATTGATACATTTTTAGCTTATGATATGATGCCACAAGATCATGAAGACATGATCATTGAGGATGTTTTAGATGTGCATGCAATTGTTGTTGACAAAAGGGATGATGACTCATGTATTGATGATACATGTGATGACTATGCTTTAGATAATTATGCATTGGGTGATGCATTGAGTGACTCGTGGGAAGGTCTATGGAATGAATTGTATGATCCATTCTCGATTCCAGATTGGATGACATATGATGGTCTATTATTTGACTATGGGAACTTGAAGGATGTGGATCTTGATGCATATGAGAGAGGAACTTCTCATGTGACGAGATTGTCTATACATGTGTTGATGATCATGCATATATGGGTGGTACACATGTTCATGGAGATGATGATAGTCTTGAGGTGACATATTCTACTCCTATTGATCATGGATATCACATGGATTTTACACATGCTATACATGGCGACAATGAATAATGCATTGGTAGCAAACATGCCGATCTTGAGGATGACACCTATGTTCATGGGGATGCTAGTTATGAGGCATGTGCCTTCACATTTTGTGGATGCCGATATAATTCTATGATATATGGGAATGGGGAATTCACTTTTTCATGCATCTTATGTCACTTGAGATGAATGATATATGATTACGTGGCATGCCATGGTACACCACATCATGGTGTGGCTATTATAGTTAGGATTCCTATGAGAAAGGAGGATTCGGTGCAATGGCAACCATGGACGATGGAGTTCCTCTTACCTATGTGGTGTTGGATTTATGTTCCGGATTGTTAGATACGCCATTATATTTTCCTTTTGATCCACAAGAGGTCACATATTTGTTTCATGGTTGGATTATCTACATTGTGATTATCATTTGACCCAGGAGGATTAGTTAATAGCATCACCGACATGGGATTTTTGTGTTTTCTATTCAATCCAAGCAATTTGAGAGCCATTGCTTTGGAGTCTACATGGCTTGGATCTACATTTTGTCCATGCGGTCACGGTTGTATAGATTACATCATCTCTAGGGTGATATTCGTATATTTTCCATTTGACCCCGGAGGATATCCAACTAGCCTCATCATCGACAGGAGTCCTTTATCTTTTCCATTTGACCCTGGGATTCATGAGATTCATGTAATTGTATTGGTTCTCTGCGATGGTGACATTTGTTCACATATTGGGCTCCTTGTATATAGCTTTGGTATTTATTTTGTGCACGATTTTCCTTCGATTTCGAGGACAAAATCATTATAGGAGGGGATGGTTTGTAATGAAGTAGATTTGGTATGCACATGCACCTGGGGGATGGGGCCTAGGCACTTGGGCTTTGGGTCATTTACATGTGTACTTTTGGGGGGCTTGGGCTATATTAGGCATAGGGCTCATGGGCATTGTACCTTTTTTTATCATATTTTTCTCTATAGACATCTATGTCTTCTTGGTATTCATGCCCAAGCTTCCATGGTGACCTTCACCCATGTATTGGACTCCATGTAAACAATGTCTCGTGTTCCCGACTCTAGGTAAACGAGTCATCACCTTCCTCCTTTATTTCAAATTCCTCCTTACAATCTACATGCCCCTTTACATAAGTACTATGCCAAATTACAATCCAAGGAGAAAACAAAGAGAAGGATTTCCATGTCACCTATGTACATGGCATCAACACTGAGGAGAATATAGAATCACTTACCACTCCAAGTAATGGACTGAGGAGTATATAGAACCACTTAACTCCAAGAAATAATTAAGTAGAAGAACGTGCATCAAATGATATGCCTCTTTAGAATTGTAAAGAGTAGGGTTCTTGACTTCCAAATGATATGCCTCTTTAGAATTGTAAAGAGTAGGCATCAAATGATATGCCTCTTTAGAATTGTAAAGAGTAGGGTTCTTGATTGCCAAACTGCAAGTACTCATCCTTTAGTTTTCATTGATATTGAGGATGATCAATCTCATCTTGGTAACATGTAATATTGGTGGTGGTGGCTAAGGTACATCAGCTTCTTCTTCTTCTTGCACCATATTCACTACAAATTAGAACTTAGAGATATAACCATGAATTTTAAAAAGAAGTTGATAATTAACATTGCATGGTTTATAAATTAACATTGTATGGAGTTAAAAAAATGAGGGACTTCAAGGTCTCAATGACACTGAGAAATTTAAATATTTATATTGAGATATTTCTATAACATTTTGTGAATATTGAAAATAAAAAAAATCATAATGAGAGATCACATATTCATAATGCACACTGATTCAAAGAAATACACTAGCTTTTCAAAATTGTATCATCAAAGATTTGAAAATATGACATAAGATATGTTTATTTGTCATGAGGATGATATAAGAATATGTCATAATGGAAAGAGATAGCAAGACAAATCACAATAGACAATGCACTAGATACACAATTGAGAGAATTCAAAAATTCTGATTATACCAAAGTATAGGTACAAGTGATGGTGTTGTCCACCCGTGTGCTCTCAAGTAGAGCTTAGATGAAGATCTAGACAAACTTTGGATGGAGGATGTACAAAGTGTAGAAGGGGGTGGATACTCACAAGCATTGGATGCCTTAGCTCATGGCAACCATGTCCATATATAGTACTGTAGGCGGTGTGGTAAATGCGTATACAATTAGGGCAGTTACACTACATAGACATGGTCACCGCCTGTGTATCAAGAATGTGGCCCACCGACCATTGATGGAACTAGTATTCTAGGGAATATTCATCATACTGTCGCCCCGAGCCCCAAGCTAATGCTCGTAGTACCCCTAACCATCATCAATGGTCACAATAATGACCCCATCGGTGTCTAAGCTGAGGTTCCCACTAAAGACATATGCACCATGGCTACTCCTCATCATAAGGGGGGCCTCGAATGTGCATTATACATCAAAGTGAGATACATGCTGAGAGGTGGGAATTGAGTGTATACTAACACCCCCCTCAATGTCCACCCAAAGATGAACTAGGTTTTTGGCCCAACACGTTGCCCTGGGCCCCAAGTTAATGCTTGTACCCCTAACCATCTCCTAACTATCATCAATGGTTACAATAATGACCCCATTGGCATCTAAGCCGGGGTTCCCACCACTAAAGACATATGCACCATGGCTACTCCTCATAATGAGGTCCTAACAAATGTGCATTATACATCAAAGTGAGATACACACTGAGAGGTGGGCATTGAGTGTATACTAATAGATGGAGCCCAGGATCCTTTGAGATTTGAACACCAAAATGTTGAGCACCAACTAGGGATGCTAAGAGTTGACAGGCATAGGATCATTCAATGAAATTTTGGGATTATAAGATTTCATAATATTACATAATAAAAAATGTCACTTATGTCCTCAATATTTAAATATTCCAGTAAGTGCTTCACATGATAACATAAACAATATATGTCTTGTGATTGCCTAAAGATAGCGGGACAAGTGTTAAAACATTTTGGAGTAACATGCTTATACTTTTTGCAATGCTCGCTCCAAGTTTCTTGCTTATCACATCCAGAAGGGTTGGATAATGCTTGATTGTTATTATGGAGGTGCGCATCCCCCAATAAATTTAGCCTATATACACATTATCTGAATGGGCCAAAAAATGAACAAGGACGTTCTTCTCATGGAGATCATTGTATTGTCATTAAGAAACTTCATTGTCTCCATCAATCCAGTAATAATGTTAAAAATGTGTTGCTAAAAAAATCACTCCACATTTGTGACCTCACTTGGAATGTCCTTGAAGTCTCTTTGTGTAGGATATCTCCCATCTAATCGCATCAAGAACATCCACCTGTCTACGTGGCCTCCATTCCAATACCTATAGATTATGATGGTCTCTTCATCATGCCTTACTAAATTGAGTGACCCAATGATGTCACAGTGACAGACATGCAATCAAGTCACCTCGTTTCACTATATACATGTCCTTTTAAATCACCTAATAATGCATTTAGTATCATAACATTCATCCATGAATGTATTTTTAGACACTTTCACTTTGTAGACTTGAGCAAAGGTTCCTTCACCCAATCTTGCTCGAGATGCTACTTTGTTGTGCAACAACTTTAGCATTGGAGCCAAGAGGATGTATGTAGCAACTTGAGTTGCTTCCACCACTAAGGTTGTTGATGACTCTGGAGCTTACTTGAGGAAGATTTTATGTGGCCTCCTCTGTGGAAGATGTTACAGCTTTCTTTCCCTTGAAGGAACCATGCAATTCTTTTATTGAGGCAATCCTTTCTTTGAATCTAGTTCAACTAGAAACACTTGGATTACAATGCTCTATAGCAATGTGAAGTTGTCCCAATAAACGAAGACACTCCACATGCATCACTCCTAAGGAAAGAAGTGAATGTTTATCTAAGAGCTGTGGCCATCTTTTGCAAAGAGCTTTGATGCCAAATCTTTTGCAAAGAGCTTTGATGCCAAATCTTCAGCCAAAGAATCTAAAGACTTCTTTTCAATCAGATTGAAGAAAGGCCTGAGGAGTTCTTCAAAAGAGCTGTGGCCATCTTTTGGAAAGAGCTTTGATGCCAAATCTTCAGCCAAAGAATCTAAAGACTTCTTTTCAATTGAAGAAAGGCCTGAGCAGTTCTTCAAGCATGTCAAATATAATAGAACTGATTCTACCAAATGATATCACTAGATTTTGCCTAATTCTCTCTTTGTTTCTATAGACTAGACCATTACAAATATATAACATTAAAATGTAAGTCAATTGTATGAAAAAAATATTTATTATAAAAATTAAAAGCAAGTTGTGATAAAACATAAACCATATACTTTATATAAAATAATATCAATCTCATCTAAGATGTGTCCATACACACTGAAATATCAATCTCATCTAAGATGTGTCCATACACACTGAAATACATAATAAGTGAGTGGCAATGGCTTTAGTAAACAAAGCACTAAGAAAGAAAATGATCCAAATTTATAGATTTTTTTTGGATGAGAAATATTAGCTAGATATTCTTCAGATCATGGCTTCAAGCATGCATGATGTGTGAGGCTGACTCAATCAAACAAAGCACTCATGATTATCCCGATCCAAATGTATATATTGTTTTTGGTGAGAAACAATTATATATACATATTCAAAATATGTTTCAGATCATGCATATGGGATAAGAGTTAGAGTGTTTAACAATTAGCCCACATACATGACTAGAGTGCACATAACTAGGTCTAATAACAAATGAGATAAGATTAGAGTGGTTACAACTAGCTCACATATGTAACTAGTGTGCTTACAACTAGTTTTAATAAAACAAGTAGCTCACATACATAAAACCTAAATCTACCCTTGGTTTCTACCAAACCATGGTTTTTCCAACCTTAGGTATTTAGCCCTTTGCCAATTGATTTATTAATGTGTATGCACCTACAAAGGATTAATTTAATTTAACATGGGAGCCTTAATATTTTAAACTTTAAAATTTATCCTAGGGTATTGGCACATGTTAAAATTTATCCTAGGGTATTGGCACATGTTAAATTTATTTTTTACCTTCATTTCACTTTTTTTTCTAATTTTTTACTTTATTAATGCCAGGAGTGCATACACATGTGCACATAAATCCCCAATGCCTTATTTTATTTTTAGAGCATGTGAACCTTAATACTTTCACTTAATTTTCAATTTTCCATGCTGATAAAATTAGTGGTAAAGTTTTAAGAAGAGTTTATATATCCACAAATGCAAAACACATTACTTTACATATTTTCTTTCTCTATAATAATTACATAAATTTTACATTAACCAAGTACATGGTAAGAGGGATCTTATAAGGTTAATGCATATCAATACTATAGACTACTTAGATGATGAAGTGAAACTATGTAATTTTTGAGATTTGTGGTGTGTGAAAAACCATGATGGTTTTAAAGAGAATGTGGGGGAGAGACAGAGCTTGAGTTCCTTGCAAGCACACACACACACACACACACATGAGCACAAAAGAGTGCAAGACACAAGAGAGATGGATGGCTAAATTTTCTTCTATCTTCTTCTCTTCTCTACAACCATATAACTAAAAGATAAGAGTACATACATAAAGGAAAAGTACTCTCCTACAACATACAAAGTAGTCGGTCTATAGTGTGAACCCACCTATATGAGCTAGCGCTATAGCTATGCCATAACTCTAGTACTCCAACACACATCCTGTCATCCACTGGTGGCATATCGACCATAATCTCACCAACCATGCCAGCGACATAAGTGTGGAGGCTATCACCTAGGCGGGCCATCAATGTCCGCCACATATAGCACTAGTTGAGATCGATATCTCAACACTCCCCCTCGAGCTTAACTCCACACACTGCACTCCAAGTAAGCTCCTAAATCTGTGGAGCTTCTTTGTGCCCAATGCCTTCGTGAAGATGTCAGCCACCTGATCCTCTGTGATAACATATACTAGATCTACATCACCTGCTAGAACCTTCTCCCCTCATAAAGTTATAGTGCACCTCAATGTGCTTCATTCTAGGGTTACTGGCCAACTTTATGCTACTCATGTTGTCACAATAAATGACAACTACCCTATTCACGAGCTCACCCATGTCACCAAGTAGCTTCTGAAACCAAGCTACCTCCTCACAAGAGCTACCATAGCAGCACCCATGTACTCTACCTTTTTACTCGACAAGACAATTGTTGGTTGCTTCTTACTACTCCACCTCACAACAACACTCCCAAATGAGAACATAAAACCACTGGTAAATCTCGTGTCTACAGCACTACCAGCCCAATTAACATTTGTGTACCCATGTAGCTGTATCTCGATACCAGCCTCATAGAAAAGTCCATAATAAATTGTGGACTTTATGTACCTAAGAATCCATCTAACCGCATCCAAGTGTGGCTTCCTAAGAGCCTGCATAACTGACTCACAAGTCCAATAGCATAACTCAAGTCTGGCCTAGTTAATGGTCATGCAGATCCAGCTACCCACTATGCACCTGTATGTAATGCGGTCCTCCAAAAGCTCACTTGTATCTGTAGAAAGCTTTGTGTTCTACTCCAATGGCACTGAAATAGGCTTACATCCTGTCATACCATACTTGGATAACATGTCCAAGTCATCTCTACAATAACAAAATGCCATGAGGTGATCTCACCACCTCTATGCCTAAGAAATACCACAGCTCACCCAAATTCTTCATCCCAATCTTTTGCTTCAAAAGCCTCCTGACATCATGTATGTCAACATCACTATCACCAGTGATAATCAAGTCAATATTTGGGGCAATCCTCCGTTGCACAGAAGCAGGAGGAGGAGGAGAAGTCGGGGAAGGAGGAAGTGGGGATGGAGAGGGAGGGGGTAAAGAAGTTGATGGTGGAGAATCTAGTGGTGGAGTTGGGGAGACCGAGGAAGGAGAAGGGACCTCGATGGTAAGCTCGGGATGAGAGCGAGAATCATCTGTGAACATCGCGAGAAATCACCAAGGATCATCACAACTCCGGATCCCATAGTCTGTAAGCTTTGGAATGAGAGCTATATCCAAGGAATTTGCACTTCCTAGACTTGGTATCAAATTTGGATCGGTCAGAATTAGGGATGTGAACATAGGCATCACAACCAAAACCCTGAAATGAGAGATGGAAGGTTTCTATCCAGTAAAAGCCTCCTCTAGAGTCATATGAGAAGCCACCTTTGTAGGAGAACAGTTGATGATGTAAATAGCAGTGCTCACAGCTTCTCCCTAGAAAGAGAGAGGAAGATCGGATGCAAAAAGCATGGTATGGGCCATCTCCTGAACAATCATGTTCTCCTTTGTTGCTCATGGAAACCTTGGACTACCATTTGCTTTTGTCCTTAGCCTAAAAAGGGTCTCAAAAGTACGCTGGCTCGTCTTCTTTCTCATGACCCTATCTTGAAGCATGCCTACAATGGTATATAGATCAAGAGTAGAAGGAATAAGTGATATAGTATCACAAAAGCAGAGAAAGTCTCGGACAATTTAGTGAGGAGCCGATGACAAAGTCCCCGTGGTCAGTAGCTTTTCTCCCCAAAGAGACCAACTACTTCTGAATGGTTATGAACTCCGTAACAGAATCCATGATATTAGTAGTATCGTCAATCTTTAGGTTGGAGAGCTAATTCTCCAAGGCTACCTTCTGAGCAGAGTTCTCACGGTGACACCTCCTTGTGGATGGTATCCCATAATTCTTCAGCAATTTCCTCGTCGTTGTCATCAAATTGATGAGTAATAGAGGGTTTTATATCGAAGAAAATAAAAGGCATGAGTCCTTGCATCTTAATCAGCCCAGGCATCAATCATAGCCTAAGAAGAAGTTGCATCGGGAGTGGCATCAGAACCAGAAACAATACTCCATGGCTGATGATACCGAAGGAGAGTCGTCATGTGTAGTACCCAATCAAGACAATTGGTTCCATCTAAGATGGATTCCTTTGGAAGTTGAGGAATGGACGAAGAGATGACAATCGGTGTAGAAGCCATAGAATCCTCCTCTTGAATTTACAGCGAAAAGGATGCAAGTTGGTACCTGGGGGTTGCCCACTCCTCTGTAGACGCTAGGTGAGGTGAAAGAAAGATATAGAATTGTACTCCAACCGAAGATCAAGGCACACAAGTGAAGACGGGAGCGGAGAAAAAACCACAAGCAGAGAAAAAACCACAAGTTGAAAACTCTTCTTGTTGATCTATGGAAGCACAAGATCTTTGATACCATTAGAGAATATGTGAATATGAAAAAGAAGCAAATAGAGATCACACAAGAGAGAGTAGACAACCAAGAGAGATCCAACACTTGAGCCAAAAATTAAAATGTATTGAATGATTTATGAAGGCACAATGGCCATGCTTATATACATCTCATGGAGAGCAATCGGCCAATAGAAAAAGGCACACAACTATAGCAAGTCATAAGTGGGTAAAAATAAGCTATAAAATAGTGAAAAAAAAATGAGAAAAATACCTAATGACATCAAATAAATATCTAGATAAAAAGGGGCATAAAATGGAGTAAACCAGAGCTAGAGATGACATGTCCAACACAAAAACATTTAAAATTGGTTGGCTACAAGTGATAAATTTGAAAGAGGGTCTACCTCAAATGTTGAAAGCTATTTGGCTTAGACAAGTGTTTAAAGATACAAGATCTTAAAAAAAGGAATCCAACACGCTTATGGACAAACCCAACCAAGTTCCATAAAAATATCCAAGGAACCCATGTTATGCATTTAAATAGAACACATTGAGGTTCAACAATCATTTTATTTGTGAGAAGCATGAAAACAACGAAACCAAAGCATATTGTCTAATTGATGCAAATGACCACATCCCTTGACAAGAATAGGTAAGAGCTATCCACCTTCATGGAAAGGAGTAAAAATGATAAGTGGTGGATTTCCTCCTTGGGGTGGTTAGGTAGTTATGATTTTATTTTTTCCACATTGTTTGTCCTTCACAAGGCACATGGCTCAATTGGTGTGTCACATGGTTGATTTACACATTTGAACTATCAGAAGGGAATGACAAACAAGAATATCTTGCTTGATGTAGCCTCATATTCACTTTACACATGTGCATCTACTTTGGTTTTTTTCCATTTGTATGTAAAATTTGAACTTTTGTGGCATTTGTGTTAGTTTGCTCTAGTCTATAATGTTGATCTTCTTGTTTTGTTACATGAGAAGTGCTCTGTGTCTTTGTGGACAAGTTATATGTACATAATCACTTCGAATCCAATAATTCAAGAGGCTCTCAAGCAGCATATAAGAAAAAGGTTTTCCCTATAGGTTCCTAACACTCAAGTCAATTCTATCTTCAGTAAAGTTGAAAACAAATGCAAAACCATAGTACCTCGAATAATGTCCATAATGAACTAACCCTATACCTCCCAAGTAAGACCACACAAGATTGAATCCTTCCAACAAAATCCCTAAGATTATCTTCATATCAATGCACTAAGTTGTCCAACTGTGTTATGCAAGTTACTAGATTCAAGACTTTAGGAAGCCATAAAGCCCAAAATCAGCAACGCCTTCCCCCATCTTTCAAAGATAGTACCCTCAAAACTCTTGGATATCTTATGAAGCTGTTTGCACCATCAAAGTCATCGCCACTAACAACGGCAACAACACTACCAGCAGGTATTCATCTGAGTGCCACATAGGTATTAGTATAAATTCGTTAGCCAGCAACATTGCTATAACTGTAAAATTCCATAATCGAGGTGTGGTCAAAACCACAGTCACAGGTTTGGAAGGAGTCACACCACAGCACACACCAAAGTGAACTCACATCTAGATTCTACATGCAACAGTACAGCTTAGCCAGATTTCATGATCAGCCATGCACACATGCTGGCAATTCCACAAAGGGTGAATCTCCACTGTAAATCAAATAGGGAGTTCAGGGAAGGATATTGAAGCCAGCAATATCATGGGAATGCCTGTGAAATCCCACACCACCAGCCAATCATTTAAGTCAACAGTTTTCACATTGTCAGTGCTGTGCTCATGTCATTTGAGAATCACAGAAAGATGAGTGAGAATCCTTGATCTATCTTAAGCTTTCAACACAGCCCCACTAGCATCTGAACCCAAATATGGTGTAAATGATAGGGCATCAGAACAGTGGAAAATCAAAAAGCAAACCTGCAAATGATGGCACTTCATAGACAAGCTAAGTATTATCGTAATACATTAACTTGAAGCATTTTCCCTACAAATTCTCTATCTCAACTTAGCTTAAATTTCATACCCTACTCGACAAAAAGGTGGGCAGCTAGCTTCGCATCTTTCACAAGAACAATGGAATGTACAGCATTCCCATGAAAGTGGTGCTGAATTGGTAAGCCCACTGTAATCAAAAGCACATGAGTGCCCCACAAACATTGGCAATTATACAAACGCAGCAACTAAATTGCTATCACTACCTCGGAGACTTCCTCTTTTTCTCCCTCGCCAGTTCTCCCCCCACACTCTTGCCTCTGCCACCGCCCTGTCACGATCACTAGTACTTTTTAAGGCCCTACTACCTTGCTGAGGGCTACCTTTCTGCCCATTCAACCTAACCCATTCTTCAATATCTTGCTTGCTACCAGAGAACCCTTCCTGCACACCATGATCAGCAGCACCATGTGTTCCATTCATCCGAGAAGGCCCATTCTCTCTAACATAATTGTCTGGTGAGTTCGAGGCTGGGGATCGTGTTCCCACTTGTCGAAGCATCCGATTGTCTGGAGAGTAACGCGTCCCAGCCTGCCGCATCACTCGGTCACGATTGTCAGGTGAGTTTGAGGCAGGAGATCGAGTCCCGCCCTGCCGGAACATCCGCTCCACAAAGCCCCGCTCATCTGCACCCTGCCGGTCCCCATTGCTCAGCTTTCTTTCCTTCTCCTTCTTATCTCTAGAGGGTGAAGGTGAAAACTTGTTGACAGGATGAACTCTAGGGTCATAATTTTGTGAAGCTAGATAATTAAGAGCTGTGACCACATCCCCAATCAGAGGACGAGTCGCAGCATCTTCTTGCAGGCACATAGCAGCAACTGCGATTGCTTGGTAGAGCCCTCTCAAAGGGTAACACCCCTGGAGCAACGGATCTGCCATTTGATGAAACTTCTTCCTATCTTTGAATAATGGTCGGGCCTGCAAAAAAGACAAGACTAGAGATAAAAGTTATCAAGACGATTTTGTGTGTGCACGTGCACATGTGCATGCATGGGTGTATGTATGTGTGAGAGAGTTCGAAAAGGACGGGGCACGCACACGCGGGGGGAAGAGGGGGGGGTGTGACAGGGTGGAAAATATTTGGCTTCACTTTCAAGATAAAATAGGGGATAGATGACGTACCCAAGACACAAGATTGTGCTCTCCTGAACCTCGAGAGTTGTCAATGGCCTTCCTGCCTGTGATAAGCTCTAGCAAGACAACTCCAAAGCTATACACATCCGACTTAACAGTCAGCTGCCCAGTCATAGCATATTCCGGAGCACAGTATCCGTAAGTGCCCATAACTCGTGTAGAAACATGTGTCTTGTCTCCTATTGGCCCTAGTTTTGCAAGACCAAAGTCACTTAACTTAGGAAGGAAACCATCATTTAAGAGAATATTAGAAGATTTGAAGTCCCTGTAGATCACAGGTGGATTAGCTTTATCATGTAAATACTCCAAGCCTTTTGCGGCACCGGCTGCTATTTTCATTCGTGTATTCCAATCCAGAGACTCCTTGTCAGGTGGAAGATCTGTCCACCCAGCCCACAAACAAAAACAGACATAGAAGGCTGTGAGAAACCATGATGTAAAATGAATGAGCGTCCAAGCAACCAGCTGCATCTGGTGTCACAAGCCATACAGTGTAGATGATCTTCTAGGCACCCCAAAGCCATGTATTCATAGACAAGAAGTCGCTGGTCACCGTCTGCACAATATCCAATCAGATTCACCAGATTCGGATGATGGAGTAGACTGAGCATGAGGACTTCTACTAGAAACTCTCTGTTCCCTTGAAGCCCATTTCGGTCAAGTTGTTTGACGGCCACAATCTGCAGCCATGTCCACAAAAAGCACGAAACCCTACTCAAAAACACAAAGACAAATGCTATCCCAGTTGATACTGTATAAGTGTACTTGCCTGCCCAGTGCTTTCAAGACGCCCCTTGTAGACTCGTCCAAAACCACCTTCTCCTATGAGACAATCTGACCTAAAATTTTTTGTGGCAGCAGCAAGCTCACGGAAGGTGAATGTTTGAGCTGCTATATGCTGACTACCCTCTTTAGGAGAGTTTGAAGTCTCACCACCCTTTGACTTCACCTTCTCTGCACAACCGACTCCACACTTTGTAAGCAGTCTTTGTTCTTGCAATTCCCAGAGACCTCACACAACAATACATTTGGGAACGACCCGACAGCACATGCCATCAAAGAGAGTGTTCTGGTTGCCGCATGTAATAACAAGCTCAAGGATACATTAGAACACATGCAAGAGAGGCCAGGATCTCATGATCTGATGCTATGATTGAAAGCTTAGAATCATCGCATTGAATACTTAATCATCTATGACATAATTAATTGATTCAATATCATAAGGCCAAAAATCATATTAAATACTTGAAGGTATATGAAAGGGTAACCAATACGGTCAAAAACCATAACAAATTCAATCGGTTTATTGTGATAGGGCCAAATTACATGTTAAATTCTTAATCATCTGTGATAGTGTTGACCCCCATGAATGGAAATGGCCATAGAAGGGGGCTTTCTAGATCTAAAACCAGTGGTAACATTAAAGTAGATCTATAGAAAAGGTAGGGTTTCCATGTTTCTATAAGACCCATGAGTGAAAAATGAAGAAGAAGACGGCCATGGAAGCTTACCTGAGGGGGTCTTTTGAAGGGATGCAGATGCTGCGGGCTGCATATAAGGGCCTTCATCTTGCAGGTCCAATGGTTTCTTGCCTTGTTTCCTTGTGTCAAAGCAGGTAAAACAGCCCATTTCCTGTTGTGTTTTTTCTTCTCCTTCTCCTTCAAAGAGCAGCCACCTGCATCCCTTGCATACATCAATAGCTACTTGTTTTGCCAAGTGCCCAAAAGACCAGTTCTTTTATCTCTCTGTGTCGAAGGAAAAAAGCAGAAGAAGAAGAAGAAGAAGAAGAAGAAGAGAAAATAGGCGGCAAAGCAAAAACGAAGCAGAAGAGGGAAAAACAAAAAGCAGCAATCGGTTTGAACCAACAACTGAGGGTGGGATGCACAAATCAAGCTGAGCAAAAAGGCAATCCCTCACGGGTATGAGTATTCACAAAGAAATGAAATATTTATAGCCTAGAGCTGGAGCTCTATAGCCTGGGTAGAAAATTAGTTACATCATCAATATGCCATACATGTATATATGTGTGCACTGTGTACACACATATACACACACACACATAAATCCACACAACACACACACACACACACACACATAATATATATACTCCAGTGTTCGAAAAAAACTATTTTCCCAAAAAGTACAAAACCTTCATCTAAAAATTGTGAAATTATTTACAAAGAAAATTTTCAAATTTTGAAGGTTTTTGTTCTGCAACCCCTCAAAATCGCCAGGTTTTTGTACCCTTAAGTTTCAAATTTGAAAGTAATTTTAAAAATCTGCAAGTGCAAATTACACTATACCCGGGGTTTTTTCGAACACTGATATACTCACCCCCTTCTCCCGCATGCCTAGTGATGCCTAATCATTAGGCATGCAGTCTGATTAGGCATGCGGTTCATCAATTTCGTCTCTAAAATAACCCTCGCAATACTATACACACACACACACACACACTTATTCAATCATTCATTCATGCATGTATACATTTGCTTATTTATTTGCTTTTATATTTTGTGTACATGTACATGTGCACACATGTGTGTCGCATCCTTGTGCACTTGTGGTGCATATATCTCATTATCACTCTATCTCTTATATTTTGTGTACATGTACATGTGCACACATGTGTGTCGCATCCTCGTGCACATGTACATGTACACAAAATATATTTATTTGCTTTTATATTTTGTGTACATGTACATGTGCACACATGTGTGTCGCATCCTCGTGCACTTGTGGTGCATATATCTCATTATCACTCTTATCTCTTATTTTATCTTGATCTTCCATTAACAAATGTTTCATTACAATCTTATCAATAATGCCATATATGTATATATGTGTGTATATACATATATGTATGTACATGTGTGTTATACATATACATACACACACACACATATAAATACATATACATCTATATGTATATATGTGTGTTTATATAAATTTATTCATTCATGCATGTATATATTTATTTATTATTTATTATATTACATGTACACATGTGTGCATGCATGCTCGTGCACTTGTGGTGCCTATATCTCATACACAAAATCTTTACTTGCTTATCTTTGCAACCCCAATACCAATACTTTGTATTGAATTGGCAAGATCTCTTCAAGCATAAATGGCAATAAAATATGCATCAATATTATAATGAAGACTATTGGAAAGAGCTCTCAAGGACAATGGTAATAAAAACACATTAATTTTTATTCAACAAGATTCAAATATACCCACCTCATCTTTTGTATAAATTCTACACTAACATAAGATTCAAGCATACCCCTCTCGCCTTTGATAAAAAAGTATCATGTTTCCACATACATGCGCCCTTGGGAAAGGAATAGAAAGAAGATTCAAACATGCCCACCTTACCTTTTGTATGTATTCAACACTAACACAAGGTTCAAGCATATCTCTTCTCACCTTTAGTATATATTCTACACCAACACAAGGTTCAAGCATATCACTTCTAACGTTTTATATCATGTTTCCACATGAATACTCCAAATTTCATCCTTGGGAAAATAATAGAAAAGGGTCTACAATGTTGGAAATCCATGAAGATGCCAAGAGAAGAAGCATCTATGATTGTAAACGGTAAAAACATACTCACAACATTCTTATGGCATGCTGAAAAAAGGTTTATATGATATAAAAGAGCGCGCCAACATGCCAAGTGAGATCAAGTCTTTTTAAGGTTTGTGGACAAGCTCCTAACCTCCCACATGTTCAAAATACAATATAATATGCCCAAATAACATTCTTTGTTGGTGAGGCTTCTCCTTCCAAAGCAAAGAATACAATGCCCCCCTCATCAACTTCTAAGCAAATTGTTATTGTCCCCCTTTTAGCACTTTCCTTGATGGGCGGCCAAGGAGTGAGTTTGAATACTACTTGTACATGGAAAGAAGGGTAGTACAAGGGGTTGCCTCCTTATGTTTTATTGTCGTGTGTGTTACACAAACACAACTTTCATGTTTTCCAGAATGGAGTGATTAATGTAAATTAATCATGACACGTACAAAATAACTAAACCTTTGATAAAGAACCTCTTTTTTTTAATGCTAAGAATTTGTTATATTAGTATCAAAAAAGATACATCACCCAAAGGTTAAACCTTCAACTTAACAAGCTTCCTACATATTTCTTCCATTAGAAAGGAAGAACCTAACCAATTGAAAACAAGCCCTTGAAGAAGTACACTAATGCAATGGTTTAAAATGGTGACTCCTAATATGTACAATAGTGTATGCAAAACAAGCTATGTAGAAGGGGGAGCCATCTAATGGTACAATGCACTATGCGCATGCAAACCAACACCACATAGGAAAAGAAATGCCTCCTAACAACACAAAACACTCCTTCCCCTTTATCAACCACCTTAGCAACATGCCTTAGCACCATGCGCCTCATATGTCAATCTTGGTTGATATAAGACAAAGAAGAGTTGTGCACGCCATTATCTTTCTCCTTCCTTTCACATCTATTCTTAGCATTGCAAACAATTGAATGATTGTTGTCCATGTGATGATCTATAGTGTGATGTTCTAAAGAATTAGTGGACCTTTATTGGTATTGATAGCTTCTTGGACCCATTTAATTGAGTATGTTCTCTTCACATGATCCACTCCCCTTACATGCCGAGTACATGCCAAGGGATAAATGCATTCTTTACAAAACAAAGAAAAAAATTATAACTTAGGAAAAGGATGCTTTAAAAGATCTTAGATGCCTCTTGAGCTTTAGCCCAATGATAGCCTCCAAAAAGGGAGGTACACACACATTTTAAATCTATCATTGTGGCATATGTAATTTAGTGCCTTCTCTCACATTTAAAAAAAAATCATCTCGTACATTAGGTGATGTATGAAATATTTATGTATTTTATTGTTTGTATGCACTAAAAAGGGAGTGCATGGCCATTAATGAGTAAATTCAGATTATAAACTTGAATGAGTAATTAACTTGAATGAGTAATTAACTAAGATTATCAACTTAATAGAGGAATTAATTGAGTTCATGGCCTTTAATGAGTAATTAATTGAGATTATCAGTTCAAATTAGAACCAAGTGTGAAGTAGTCATCGTAATATTTTGAAACCTTGAGGGTTGAATAAGCCATATCAAAGTGGATCACCAACAAAAGCTTATGTGTCTCAAGTTTGATAAAGTAAAAAGGATTTTCCTCCATAGATATATGATTTCTTCACAAATTCATTCTTTCCAGGTGAAATCTCTAGCATGTTAAGATATGAAAAAAAATATGGCAAGATCTTCAAAACATAAAGGTTGTTAGACGTTTTCAACATCTTTAAAATTAGGGGGGAGTATAGTTATTGGATAAGAGAGAGAGAGAGAGAGAGAGAGAGAGAGAGAGAGAGAGAGAGAGAGAGAGAGAGGTACTCTCTCTCTCTCTCTCTCTCTCTCTGTGTGTTAGAGTAGAGAGACGGGGGAGTATAGAGAGTGAGAGAGTCTCTCTCACTCTCTATACTTCCCCCTCTCTCTACTCTCTCTCTCTACTCTAAGAGAGAGAGAGTAGTCTACCCTCTCTCTCTACTATCCCCTCTCTCTCTCTCTCTCTCTCTCTCTCTCTCTCTCTCTCTCTATCTCAGAGTAGTCTCTCTCACTCTCTATACTCCCCCCTCAGGGGGAGAGAGAGAGAGAGAGAGAGAGAGAGAGAGAGAGAGAGAGAGAGAGAGAGTAGTCTACTCTCTGAGAGAGAGAGAGAGCTAGAGTAGACTACTCTCTCTCTCTCTCTCTCTCTCTCTCAGAGAGTAGAGAGAGCTAGAGTAGACTACTCTCTCTCTCTCTCTCTCTCTCTCTCTCAGAGAGTAGACTACTCTCTCTCTCTCTCAGAGAGTAGACTACTCTCTCTCTCTCTCTCTCTCTCTCTCTCTCTCTCTATCTCAGAGTAGTCTCTCTCACTCTCTATACTCTCTCTCTCTCTCTCTCTCTCTCTCTCTCCCCCTGAGGGGGGAGTATAGAGAGTGAGAGAGACTACTCTGAGATAGAGAGAGAGAGAGAGAGAGAGTAGTCTACTCTCTGAGAGAGAGAGAGAGAGAGAGAGAGAGAGAGAGAGAGCTACTACTCTCTCTCTCTCAGAGAGAGTAGTCTACTCTCTGAGAGAGAGAGAGAGAGAGAGAGAGAGAGAGAGAGAGAGAGTAGCTCTCTCTCTCTCTCTCTCTCTCTCTCTCTCTCTCTCTTTGTGGATTTCCAAAAAAAGAAATCCAAGCTAAAGCCCAAGAAAAAACTAATACCATGTAATTTTTAGCAAAGGTGATTGTGATGTATCTTAACATTGCACATTTACCACTAGAAGATGTTTTTTAAGACCATAGATTTAGCTCAAGAAACTACACGGTCTTACAAGTATGTACTTGTCTCATAGGTTATTTTGGCTTTCTCTAGACATTAATCTCTCTCTCTCTCTCTGTGTGTGTGTGTGTGTGTGTGTGTGTGTGTGTGTGTGTGTGTGTGTGTGTGTGTGTGTGTGTGTATGTGTGTGTGTGTGTGTGTGTGTGCGTGTTTTTTTTTGTTTGTGTGTGTGTGTGTGTGTGTGTGAGAGAGAGAGAGAGAGAGAGAGAGATAGAGAGAGAGAGAGGGGGGGGGGTGGGATGACCTATGAGATAAGTACAGAGTTGCAAGACCATGTCGTTTCTTCTTGAGATGAATCTATGGTACAGAAAAACATCCTACTAATCTAATGGTAATGTGCGATGTCAAGTTCCAATCATGATCACCTTTGCTAAAAATCACACAATATTAGAAGCTCTCGAATATCTTGTGCTACAATTGCTTCATTGCTATTACAAAAGAGGATGGGTTTGATTTGAGATAGTATGACTTTGTGACTCCACTAAGATGGTCTATTACTACCTCTATGGATAAATTTCAACACTTTGATGGGTAGTAGTGTTGATTTGTC
>NC_141080.1:36072558-36092558 GCF_041138505.1 Cibotium barometz | reverse complement strand
TTGAGCTCTCTTGAGACTAGCTCTCCCTCTTGTTCATAGAGGTGCAAGCTCTTCTCTCTCCCCATCTACACTATTGTATGAGCAATGCTCTTCTAATTCAATGCAATGAGATGATGTTTATCTCTCTTCTCATTTCTATTCTCTAGTGTGCATGCTTCCTTGTTGATGCTTGTGGATTCTCTATTAGGCTTTGTGTGGTAGTGGATTCAAGTTTAAGCTTCTCCATAGCTTGTAGCTTCTCCATGGGCAAGGCATGGCTTGAGTAGTGAATGAGAATGCATGTTTATTTCAAGTTCCATTAAGCTTCAAGGTTTGTGTGCATGCTAGGGAAGTAAGTGCTTGAGAATGAAGTATGCTTTGAGCTTGTGTATGCATTAGCTTAGCTTTCTTCTTGTATTGGATGCATGAATGAGTGGGATGATGAGTGAATGAGCAATGGCAAGATTGAGCTTGTGTGTGTAAAGTCTATGTCTAGGTAGTGGTGTTCATAGCATTTTCTCCATTCGTGGATAAGCTTTTGTGCACCGGTGTACGGGTTGAATCCCTAGCTCCGAAAGGGATGCAAATCCCATTGGATTGAGCTACACACGGATCATACTACTCATGCTACAAGTGAGAGAGTCTTCCGTCTCTCCATTGGCACCGCTGCCGGGGAGAAGACTCAAAACCGGTTGAGAAGCTTGCATTACTACCACTAATTCTTTTTGTTTTTAGGTTTAGGGTTAGCACGAGTGTGGAATCTCGGAGCTAGTGATTAGAAAAGAAAAAGAAGATTACAAAGAGAGAAGAGGGGCCGGATAAGGCCGCAGGGTTTTTTTTTCTTTTTTTTGTTTTGTTTTTCTTCTTAAAACAACATTTTATTATAAAAGAGTACCTATTGCTTATGATACGAGAACAAAAATGTAATGTGGAACTGATCACCCTGGCCTACTTCTCTTGTATAGATACCCACTCCACACACACTAGTTTAAGCCGCACATGAAGATTATGCTTGCAGATGTAGACTTGTTACATTGTGCTAGGACACCAACAAGCGCTGGTAGAAGGGTGGGCGCTGCAGCTGTGAAGGGCGAAGAGCTGGGCCGGCTGAAAGCAGAAAAGGCAGGCCGTTGAAGGCGGCGAAGGCCGGGTAAAGAAGACGTGAAGACCGTGAAGGAGATGAAGCGCGGCCGCGTGGAGGCGACTGGCAGCAGCAGCTGAGGTGGCGTCAGAAGTTGAGGTGTGGAAAAGAAGGCGTGAAGGAGAAGGCCCAGGCACCGCCGACGGTGGGGCCAGAAGACCAGAGGCGAAGGTTGACGGGGGCGTCAGACGGTGAAGGGCTGGCCGACGAAGCGGGGGTGGCCGCAAGGTGGTGAAGTGGCCGCTGAAGGCCGAAAGCAAAGAGGTGAAGGAGGCAAGAAGGAGACTAAGGAAGAGAGGCCAGTGCGAAGGCCGGCAAGGCCCAGGCGGCTGGCTGCAGCTGAAGGTGAGGCGGCGAAGAGAAGTCAGTTGGGCCGGCGAAGGTGAGCCTGCAGCCAGCTGAGAGCAACATTGAGAGCAAGGCGAAGGGCCGGCGGTGAAGGGCCGGCAGGCCGCTGAACGCACCAGAGAGCGAAAGAAGGAAAGGCGGCGGTTGTGGCGCCAAAGGTGGTGACTGCAGCTATGAAGGGGCCGTTGAAGGCGGTGAGTTTCAGCTACAGGCGAAGGCTGTAGAGGCAGCTGTGGAGGTGAGCTGGCCATTGAAGGCGGTGGTGAGCTGGCCATTGAAGGCGGTGGTGAGCTGGCCGTAAAAGAAGGCGAAGTGGCCCCGCCAAAGGAGAGCAGCAGACGACGTGGAAGCAAAAGGCCAAGAGGAGGCGACTGTAGAAATCCTGGAGGCGATAAGGCTGATAAGGTCAGTATTTTTTTTATTTTTTATTTTTGTTAATTTCCATGTTCTTTGCATTTTTAAAAAAAATAAAAAATAAAAAATAAAAAAGAAAAAAAAACAATAAAAAAATAAAAATAATTTTTTTAAAAAAAGAAAAGAAAATAAAATAAAATAAAAGAAAAGAAAAAGAAAAAGAAAAAGAAATCTGTAAATTATGTGTTTTATTTTGAGTCCATATTTTTTGCATATTCTGCATTTTTTTAAAAATTTTGTAAATTTTTTTGCATAATTAGTGTAATTTGCATAATTAGTCTTTTTTAGCGTAATTCGTATTTTTGTGTAATTAGTAAAAAAGTAAAAAAAATAAAAATAGATAGCTACACACATATTCATGTTAGTTGCATTTAGTGGTTAGGTAGGGTTTAAAAATATATATATATATATATATATATATATATACATATATATATATATACATATATATATATATATATATACATACATATATATATATACATACATATATATATATATATATATAATAAAAAAATAAAAAAATAAAATCAAAACTGGACACTGCAACGTGCAAAAAATAGCGTATGCATCTACGCTCGGGAACAATACTAGGGGGACGTAACACTAGTGCACCATCTAGGGCAATCACTCAAGGGAGCGGCACTCAATCGGTTGTTGGCAACTTGGAGAGCATTCTCGAGACATCTTCGCGGAGTCTCAAACAGAGAGCCTCTCAAGAACCGAGAGTGATATTTCAATGGACATAAACGAGTCATTTGGCATGAATAGACCATCCACACCCATTGGTATGGCAGATTCTGCTAATCCATTTGAAATCCCAGATGGGGAGTTGAATGACAACATGAGACTCCATTTCTTGTATACAAACGCGCATGGCGGTGAGATCTACAAAGATCCAATGAGTTGGTTTGTTGTTAAAATTGCAGACATTCATTCTGCATTTGAACCAACACCATGGGTAAACTACCAAAACAATATGTACATGGGTAGAAATGGAGTACGCTACGAGGTCACCAAAAATCCTGAACAAGTGGATGCTTTGGGTGTACTTAAACCTAGCACACAAGCAAAGCAGAAAAAGGAGCCAAATGTGCCAGGAACATCGCATAGACCTGGTACGTCCATTTCTTTACTTGAAGAATTGTTTTCTGACCGGAATTGGGAGGATAGAAAAATGGGAAAAGAAAAAGAGACCAACAAAAACCCATGGGACATAGTAAAAGAAATTCCAGTAGTTAAAATCTATCAAGATGACCCAATTAAAGAGGTGTACAGGGATGTGGAAGAAACCTACTATGCAACCACTAAGCACCCGAGCTTAGAGCTTCCAGTCACGCACACAATAACTATAGAGCATCTAGAAGGTTTCACTAAGCGTGTTCATGATAGATGGGGGAACGACTTTAGAACCCTTGAATGGCCAGAGGTTAGGGAAATGACATGGAAAGGAAGGCCCCTTTTCACTGAGGTGTCTACCTTAGACCCGGCACGTCAAGATGAATCTGCCTTTCAAGGAGAAACACTAGCACCACCATGGGCTAGAACCCCAAGTGTGGCTCGACTAGCACCTTCCATGCGAACAACTGCTCAAGGACCAGTCTTTCCAACGATTGATCCTACGAGGAGACACGGGGCTATTAGAGAATCTAGGGGAGAAGAAAGACCACGAGCAAGTGGATATGTACCTCCAAGAGAACCCCATAGACCAAGTGAACTGATAATTGAAGAGCCTAGATTTAGAGGCCGAGACTCATATAGGAGACATGACGATGAATATTCTAGAAAAGTGAGACCATCTGCACTGCAAAAGCTTGTCAAGAAGTATGACGGATCTGATGACCCATATGACCATATAGCAGCTTTTAAGCAAGCTATACATGCGGAGCAAGTCACGGATACGCATACACAAATCGAAGGATTTGGCTTGACACTAGAGAGTAAGTCTTTATCATGGTTTCAGACTTTAGAGCCTGAGGCAAAGCGATCTTTCGATGGGCTGGAAAAGGGCTTTATAGCTACGTTTTCAAAAATGGGAATTAAGCACAATGCGGTAGCTCAAATTTACGCCTTTAAGCAAAAAGATCAAGAATCTGTGCGAGATTGTGTAAATAGGCTAAAGCAATACATCAATCAATGCCCTGATGATGAGAAGCCAAGCCAAGGAAGATTAATTTCTATCTTCCTGGAAGGCTTACGAAACAAGACACTTCACGCTCATTTGTACGCAAAGAAGCATGTCATCTTCAATGAGTGTTGCATGGATGCCATGGATTACGATGACAACTTTGACATGACTGGCATGGGAAACCAAGATAGTCATCCGGATGATAAACGTAGCTCTGGGAAGGGCTCTGACTCTAGTGTGCCATTAGTTAATCCAGATCAGATTGCCGAGATAGTATTGAAAAAGATGGGGCAATACTACAGACCTTCCTACCGACCCCAACCATCATACATGCATACTGTACCTACAGGCCCCTACGTCTGTGGAGGATGTGGAGGTAGCCATAAAACTGAGCAGTGCCCAACCTTCTCACCATTGGTTGGCAATCAACCAACAAAGAAGTGGTGCCAGCTTTGTAAATGGAACTACACACATGTGACTTCGGACTGCAATCACATTGCAAGGATACAAAGGGAACAAGCAACCAACTCTGCACCTAGACAGCAAGTTGTGAACCATGAGAGAACATTAGTTGCTCAAGAGCAAGCACGGCCGGTGCTAGGAGCTCAACCTCCTCCACCTGGCACAGCTTCCTTTAGATATGTGGAATATGAGAATCCTGAATTAGGTATGGAGGTGGTTAGCTCTCAACCATGCTACATTGAAATGGAGCATCCTCTTGTCGAACCCTACTTTGAGAACCCAACCGGACCAAGCCTAGTTCATGACTTTAATGGAGACCCAAGCTCTTTGATGCTTATAGGATCTCAGCCAACCAAGACTCAAGGTTATCCAGGACCATATCCTACAAAGAGACTATACCCCACGCAACAAACAAGACCATGCTACGAATGTGGTGGACCACATTGGGCGAGAGAATGTCCAAACAAGAAACGACCCCTCTTAGCTAACATAGGCACAACATCTACGTTTCCACTTATAGAGAGGTTTTGCCAAGGGTGTAGCATTGACCATCTACCAAAGGATTGCTTGTTGAAGCCTGCGGATCCGGCAGCACAAAAAGCTAAAGCGCCCCTCAACTATGTTGAAGTGATTCCATCACCCACGACATCTGAGGAGGAGAACGAACTAGTGTTGCTAAGAGTAGTGACTAGAGCCCAAGTGCAAAAGAATGTCAAAGAGGTTGTTGAGAAACCCTCTGAGATTAAGGTTCTATCCAAAGATGGAAAAGAGAGAAAGAAATCAACTCCACGTAAACCACGCAGCAAGGGGAGTAAGAAGTCGAAGGAGCAGAAGAGCTCTGATGGAGGAAACTCTATCCCAAAAGAGCTAGAAGGAATGTTGAAAACAAAACAAATCGGAGAGAAAACTCAAACTGAGCAAAAGGGAAAAGCATCCAAGTCTGAGGAAAGCTTAGGAGGATCAGTCCTTGTGGACAAGGTGTACGAGCCTTTAGATGCAGCGCTTCAAGTGTATAATAGTAGGATCACAGCTCTGACCGAGCTGCCTAAGAAGCTACAAGAATATCCCAACCCTCGTGAAGAGACAATCAACTTGGCTATCCATAAGCAGTTGATTAGGGATACTTAGACTCTAATAGACGGCCCACCACCTATGTACATAAGAGGACCTGCTTCTCTGAAGCCTAACTTAGAGACGATACCAGAAGCCATGCAAAGCATGGAAAAGGGAAGTGAAGTTGTATCTCTACATTTCCCAGAAATGCCTGAAGGAGATGATTTACCTCATACCAATGCAGACGAGTCAAAACCATTGACTACCACGGATTTTGGAGATGAAATTCATGAAATAGAGGAAGCAGTAGCAAGGGAGATGTGGGAAGCAGTGCAAAAACAAGTTGAGGATCTAGCATCTTCTAACAAGTCACCACCGTTATCTATAGTAGAATTCTCGAATCAAAGGGTTCAAGAATTAGATGCTTTATATCTACCAGATGATGCTTAGACTGTTGTGTCAGCTCGGAGCAACAAGCTCACTTGCAAGACACTGCCCTCATATTTAGGACTGTACGAAGCACATAGCCAAATCATGCGAGTACCATCAATGACACGACAACCTCATCAGGAACGAGACATAGGGAGTTTACAAGCTTTAATGTCGGCACCAGTTACGTGTACCATTCCACTCACAGAGTTCTTAAAGCTTAGGCCAAGATTGTGGGGAGAAGTGGCTACACAATTAACTGAGCAAGGTTTGTGGAACCAGAACATCCAGGTTAAGGAGTTGTTGAAGACAAAGGCTTTTGAGCTAATGCTTAAGCAAACAATTCCGATTCCTGTGAACAAAGTTGGCAAGTATTGTGAAGATGATGAAGGAAATACTACGCTTCCTGTGGAGATCAACAAGATTGAATCTATAGTTATGCTAGATAGCGGAGCAGGGGTGAGTATAGCAACAAAAACTGTATGGGAAATGTGGGGAAAACCTGCAATTAGAAGTGCAAGGATGAGTTTGCAATTGGCAGACGGAAATCTAGAGAGTCCCATAGGATTGCTTGAGAACGTTATAGTCAAGTCATGTGGCATTGAGTACGGACATACCTTTGCTATTGTAGACTTTGGCAAGAACACAAATTACGAAGTGATCCTAGGAAGGCCGTTCATGCGCCAATTCAAAATGATTCAAGACTGGGGTTACAATTACTTGTACCTTAGACATGAGAATGTAACCACGAGGGTGAATCTGAAAAACCACGCTTATCGAGATGTGACGCACTCTCCTGTGGGGATGAGTTTGATTCCGCTTCTTCAGAAGCATCGGGAGCAACTATGTCTGAAGGAAGAGCTGATCTATGGATCTGTGGAGCATCTTGTCGAGACTTGCAACCTGGAAATGTTACCATAGACAGAAGTGTGATGGATGAGGTGTATATCCCTATACCTTTTCCTGAGAACTTGATAGATCCCTTAGAATGGAACCATGTTTTAGCTACCATAGACACTTGTGCATTGCCAAGGCAAACACAGTTCTGTGATCCAGAAGGGTATGACATTATTCCCGTAAGAATGCTAAGACCAATCTATGCAGAGGAACCTCAAGAAATCCCTAGGTATGAAGCAAACAAATCATTATTGCTAGGAGATATGGTATCTGAATCAAGTGCTTCGGCACTCCCATCTTTTCAAAAGCTGGAAACCATCCCTACTGTGATAGAGACATCCTCAAAAGATCCAATGATTTTGTGTGAATAATGACAATGACAATACTCAAGGATGGCATGTGCCAATATCTCTCTTATATGCACAAGGCTACGGAAGGGGGGAAGCATTTAGAATTCAAATCTGGTTACCTAAAGCAGCTCGCAAGCCAAGACCCAATGCTACCAAGGAACATCCAAGGAATACAAAGCTAAAGAGGAGGTTCACCAAAACCAACAGTCCAACAAGACCACTCAACAACGGTGGATCCCAAAGAAGGTTCTGAAAGCACAAGGCTACTACGAGGGTGCTACTACCTTATGGCTACCAAAGAAGAATGCAGGGACTACTGCAGTAAAACATAATTATGTTCCTGAATCTACTCAAGAACAAAAGCAGTCAATACCACCTCACTTACAGAAACCAAATCAATACTGGAAACCATGCCTTACCAAGCCTGAAAGAGTCTAGGTGGAAACACAAGCTGACGAGTCAATCGGACATCATCAAAGGGTCTCGGACAGGAAGGGATACTCCAAACTGACATGGGAAGAAAAAGGCAAGTGGGTACCTTTATCCACTTCTATCTCAGAGGCAACACATCAGAAGGAGGATATTGCAACCGAATCAAGTTCAGAGTCTATTCCTCAAAACACAAGCAATGTTAAAGTTTGTCTTACCAAGCCGACAACTTTCAATCAGGCTCCTACACAAGTAGACTCCCTGACTATCAAGGAAAGAGCGTTCTTCCTACAACTCCAACTATTTGGAATGTTGTCGGCATTCTACTCTTTCCCTAATCAAATTCCACCCCCCCAGTGCAAGACTAGCACTTGTACTCTCTTAATAAGAACTAGAAGCCAGGGCACTTTTTCCATTGGGTTTTTCCCCTCGGCCAAATCCAGTGTTTAGCACCAATGTTTTTTATTTTTTATCCTTTTAATTTTCTTTCTGTTTAGTTTATTTTGTCGAAATAAAACAGATACAAGCACCAAACTACATCTTCCGCTTCAGTACCGCAACTGACAGTCATACAATCAAGTGCAAATAATTCTTCACCAACCAGCGCTTCAACAGAAACAGGTGAACTCATGCCAATCTCTAGTGTTTTCTGTATTTTTCTTGTTGCTTGATTGTTTATAAATTTCACTTTACTACGCATGGCAATAAGCATCTCCTTTGGTCTAGAGTAGGGATAGCATTTTAGTAGCTTTAGACTTGATAGTGTAAGTTTGACCGTAATTGTTTTTACCCGTTTAGCAATACAAAGTAATTAGTGTTTTGTGCTAAAGGTAGAGTTCCAGACCTAGGACAAAGAGACTAAATTAATCATAGGACCGTCAGTGGATATCTTGCCTTACTAGGACATTGCTTAGAGACAATCTAATAAACCTTCCATAACAAAAATTGGCATGACAAAAATAAAATAAAAGTGTATATGTTTGTGGCCTATTGCCTTGTTATTCATGGTAGGCGAGGGAGGTCTATACCTTTCCCAGATCAATGCCTTGTGTAGCAAGGAATAGCCATACTGCGGGTGCGCAAACATACTCTTGAAGAAAGCCCTGTCCAAAAAGAAAGAAAGAAAAAAAAAAGAAAAAGAAAAAAAAATGACAGAAAGGCACCAAGAGAAATGCTTGTCTAATCCAGGATGGTCGCCGTTATGCTTAAAATATTAAACCTTAACACTAAGCAATATCAAGAGTCTGCCAATACATAATTATGTTAGATTTATTAGGTTTGAACCGACATCTTTGACTTAGCATAGGCTAGGCATACTACTGGATAGTCCCTCGATTAAATGTTGTCTTTTGCCTTCTAGGAAAAGAACAATACATTTGGCATAAAACATTCTTTACTTTAGTTAGCTACAGGTAGTAATTATTAAGGCTCGAACAAACCTATTCAATCTCTACACTGCTTCAATGTTTCCTTCCTCTAGCTAATTGGACGTTTATTGCCATGTCTTATTCAGTAAAATTGCTTGTTTCGTTATTGTCTGTCAGTACTTTTGCTTTCAAAAAAAAAAAAGAACACACAAACCACCTGTCGTTTTGCTTGCAGGGAGATGCTACTCTTCCTTGGCATCTACGCGCTCGAGGACGTGCGCAAAATAGGAAGGGGAGAATGTTGCGTGACGAGTGGTGATCAACGCAAGGATGCAACACAAAGATGCAAGCAGGAAAACAAGAGACTTGACATTCTTATTTAGGGCTCTTGTAAAAAGTTCTAAGTTATAGGTGAGTGTGGGAGTGGGCTTGAGAATAATCCCACATGGGAAGTTTTGGGAGTTTTAGGAGTTTTAGTATAAAAAGTGGCTCATTTGAGAGCTGATGGACATATTGGGCTAAACTTATGCTTGAGCTCTCTTGAGACTAGCTCTCCCTCTTGTTCATAGAGGTGCAAGCTCTTCTCTCTCCCCATCTACACTATTGTATGAGCAATGCTCTTCTAATTCAATGCAATGAGATGATGTTTATCTCTTCTCATTTCTATTCTCTAGTGTGCATGCTTCCTTGTTGACGCTTGTGGATTCTCTATTAGGCGTTGTGTGGTAGTGGATTCAAGTTTAAGCTTCTCCATGGGCAAGGCATGGTTTGAGTAGTGAATGAGAATGCATGTTTATTTCAAGTTCCATTAAGCTTCAAGGTTTGTGTGCATGCTAGGGAAGTAAGAGCTTGAGAATGAAGTATGCTTTGAGCTTGTGTATGCATTAGCTTCGCTTTCTTCTTGTATTGGATGCATGAATGAGTGGGATGATGAGTGAATGAGCAATGGCAAGATTGAGCTTGTGTGTGTAAAGTCTATGTCAAGGTAGTGGTGTTCATAGCATTTTCTCCATTCGTGGATAAGCTTTTGTGCATTGGTACGGGTTGAATCCCTAGCTCCGAAAGGGATGCAAATCCCATTGGATTGAGCTACACACGGATCATACTACTCATGCTACAAGTGAGACGGAAGACTCTCTCACTTGTAGACGGAAGACTCTCGCACTTGTAGCATGAGTAGTATGATCCGTGTGTAGCTCAATCCAATGGGATTTGCATCCCTTTCGGAGCTAGGGATTCAATCCGTACCGGTGCACAAAAGCTTATCCACGAATGGAGAAAATGCTATGAACACCACTACCTAGACATAGACTTTACACACACAAGCTCAATCTTGCCATAACTCATTCACTCATCATCCCACTCATCATCACACAAGCTATACATGCGGAGCAAGTCACGGATACGCATACACAAATCAAAGGATTTGGCTTGACACTAGAGAGTAAGTCTTTATCATGGTTTCAGACTTTAGAGCCTGAGGCAAAGCGATCTTTCGATGGGCTGGAAAAGAGCTTTATAGCTACGTTTTCAAAAATGGGAATTAAGCACAATGCGGTAGCTCAAATTTACGCCTTTAAGCAAAAAGATCAAGAATCTGTGCGAGATTGTGTAAATAGGCTAAAGCAATACATCAATCGATGCCCTGACGATGAGAAGCCAAGCCAAGGAAGATTAATTTCTATCTTCCTGGAAGGCTTACGAAACAAGACACTTCACGCTCATTTGTATGCAAAGAAGCATGTCATCTTCAATGAGTGTTGCATGGATGCCATGGATTACGATGACAACTTTGACATGACTGGCATGGGATGATTGCAAACAATTCTTCACCAACCAGCGCTTCAACAGAAACAGGTAAACTCATGCCAATCTCTAGTGTTTTCTGTATTTTTCTTGTTGCTTGATTGTTTATAAATTTCACTTTACTAAGCATGGCAATAAGCATCTCCTTTGGTCTAGAGTAGGGATAGCATTTTAGTAGCTTTAGACTTGATAGTGTAAGTTTGACCGTAATTGTTTTTACCCGTTTAGCAATACAAAGTAATTAGTGTTTTGTGCTAAAGGTAGAGTTCCAGACCTAGGACAAAGAGACTAAATTAATCATAGGACCGTCAGTGGATATCTTGCCTTACTAGGACATTGCTTAGGGACAATCTAATAAACCTTCCATATCAAAAATTGGCATGACAAAAATAAAAGAAAAGTGTATATGTTTGTGGCCTATTGCCTTGTTATTCATGGTAGACGAGGGAGGTCTATACCTTTTCCAGACCAATGCCTTGTGTAGCAAGGAATAGCCATACCGCGGGTGCGCAAACATACTCTTAAAGAAAGCCCTGTCCAAAAAGAAAGAAAGAAAAAAAAAGGAAAAAGAAAAAAAAAAGGACAAAAAGGCACCAAGAAAAATGCTTATCTAATCCAGGATGGTCGCCGTTGTGCTTAAAATATTAAACCTTAACACTAAGCAATATCAAGAGTCTGCCAATACATAATTATGTTAGATTTATTAGGTTTGAACCGACATCTTTGACTTAGCATAGGCTAGGCATACTACTTGATAGACCCTCGATTAACTGTTGTCTTTTGCCTTCTAGGAAAAAAACAATACATTTGGCATAAAACATTCTTTACTTTAGTTAGCTACAGGTAGTAATTATTAAGGCTTGAACAAACCTATTCAATCTCTACACTGCTTCAATGTTTCCTTCCTCTAGCTAATTGGACGTTTATTGCCATGTCTTATTCAGTAAAATTCCTTGTTTCGTTATTGTCTGTCAATACTTTTGCTTTCAAAAAAAAAAAAAGAACACACAAACCACCTGTGTCGTTTTGCTTGCAGGTACACACTGGAGATGCTACTCTTCCTTGGCATCTATGCGCTCGAGGACGTGCGCAAAATAGGAAGGGGGGAATGTTGCGTGACGAGTGGTGATCAATGCAAGGATGCAACACAAGATGCAAGCAGGAAAACAAGAGACTTGACATTCTTATTTAGGGCTCTTGTAAAAAGTTCCAAGTTGTAGGTGAGTGTGGGAGTGGGCTTGAGAATAATCCCACATGGGAAGTTTTGGGAGTTTTAGGAGTTTTAGTATAAAAAGTGGCTCATTTGAGAGCTTATGGACACATTGGGCTACACTCATGTTTGAGCTCTCTTAAGACTAGCTCTCTCTCTTGTTCATAGAGGTGCAAGCTCTTCTCTCTCCCCATCTACACTATTGTATGAGCAACGCTCTTCTAATTCATCAATGCAATGAGATGATGTTTTTCTCTCTTCTCATTTCTATTCTCTAGTGTGCATGCTTCTTTGTTGATGCTAGTGGATTCTCTATTAGGCTTTGTGTGGTAGTGGATTCAAGCTTAAGCTTCTCCATAGCATGTAGCTTATCCATGGGCAAGGCATTGCTTGAGTAGTGAATGAGAATGCATGTTTATTTCAAGTTCCATTAAGCTTCAAGGTTTGTGTGCATGCTAGGGAAGTAAGTGCTTGAGAATGAAGTATGCTTTGAGCTTGTGTATGCATTAGCTTAGCTTTCTTCTTGTATTGGATGCATGAATGAGTGGGATGATGAGTAAATGAGCAATGGCAAGATTGAGCTTGTGTGTGTAAAGTCTATGTCAAGGTAGTGGTGTTCATAGCATTTTCTCCATTCGTGGATAAGCTTTTGTGCACCGGTACGGGTTGAATCCCTAGATCCGAAAGGGATGCAAATCCCATTGGATTGAGCTACACACGGATCATACTACTCATGCTACAAGTGAGAGAGTCTTCCGTCTCTCCATTGGCGCCGCTGCCGGGGAGAAGACTCAAAACCGGTTGAGAAGCTTGCATTACTAATTCTTTTTGTTTTTAGGTTTAGGGTTAGTACGAGTGTGGAATCTCGGAGCTAGTGATTAGAAGAGAAAAAAAGGTATATTACAAAGACAAAGGAGGGGTCGGATAAGGTCGCAAATTTTATTTTTTATTTTTGTTATATTTTTTTAAAAAACACATAAAGAAACCATGCATTGTGATGGGTTGTAGCTCTCATGGAGCATTGCAGAATGCTATTGGGTGCGTTGCTAAGCTCTTCCATAGCTTATGCAAGCTCCATAGGCTCTCAAGTGTGAAGGTCGCTTAAGGAAACAAAGGCGGTGAAGAGAAGGCGAAGGAGGCGGAGCTTTTTAAGACTCCACTTGCTCTGTTGCTTTCCCTCATGGAGAATAGTGCCGCCTACTAAGAAAAGGATGCTGCTCAGTAAGAAGGCTGAGCCCTTCTCTCTCCACATCGCCTCTCATCAGGCGCTTTTCTTCAAGCTTGTTTTCTCTCCCTGGCTGAATCCCGATCACCAACAGTAGCAGCAAGAGCAGAACACATGGCTGTCCTCGACGTCTTCTTGTCCGAGCAGCAAGAGTAGAGTACAGCAGCTCACACCTAGATTTTCTCAACACTAAGGAGAGAGCTCGGGGTGGCGAAGGAAGAGAGGCCGCGAGGCGAAGGTCGACGGCGGGGCCAGAAGGAGGCGAGGCGAAACACTAGCACCACCATGGGCTCTTGATCAATGCAAGGATGCAACACAAAGATGCAAGGAGGAAAACAAGAGACTTGACATTCTTATTTAGGGCTCTTGTAAAAAGTTCCAAGTTGTAGGTGAGTGTGGGAGTGGGCTTGAGAATAATCCCACATGGGAAGTTTTGGGAGTTTTAGGAGTTTTAGTACAAAAAGTGGCTCATTTGAGAGCTTATGGACACATTGGGCTACACTCATGTTTGAGCTCTCTTGAGACTAGCTCTCCCTCTTGTTCATAGAGGTGCAAGCTCTTCTCTCTCCCCATCTACACTATTGTATGAGCAATGCTCTTCTAATTCAATGCAATGAGATGATGTTTTTCTCTCTTCTCATTTCTATTCTCCAGTGTGCATGCTTCTTTGTTGATGCTAGTGGATTCTCTATTAGGCTTTGTGTGGTAGTGGATTCAAGCTTAAGCTTCTCCATAGCTTGTAGCTTATCCATGGGCAAGGCATTGCTTGAGTAGTGAATGAGAATGCATAGTTCCAAGCTTCCCCCGGATCATATTGATTGACACAAGACATTTGCCATTCGAGAAGGGGACTTGGATGCATGCACCCATTGTAGAATGGAGGAAAACACGAGCCTCCCTGCATAATGCAATCACAACAACAATTAAGGAATTTACATTGAATATTAGCCAAAAATATTTTAATACTAGATGTTCTTGCTCTAATCAATAGCATATACTAGCCATAATACAATTTTACCAGGCTCATTTTAAGACTATGGGTAGAAGCAAATAAAAATATTTATTGCAAAAACAGTCATAATGAAGGGTATCAAAAAGAGTACATGTATATATGTATATATGTTTGTGTGTGTGTGTGTGTATGTATACACACACACACACGTACACACACACACACACACACATATTTGCTTTGTGTTAGTTCTTGCGCTTTTTTATAATCTCCTGTTAGATTTCAAAAACTCTACCAGTTGGATGCCATAGCATAACTGTGCTAACTAGATTTAAAAAAATCGGAAAAATATTGACCACACCCTTAAATTTTAGTGTTGAAATTCATTAGTGTTAGGATAAAAAAATTTGTCCAGTGCCTAACTTAGGGTTTTTAGTAGTCGGCTACTTCTTATGAAGCAATTACTTAAGGCTTTTAGTCGTCCTCCGCACAGAAGCATCTTCCCTCGAACACACACGCAGAGAAGCGATCATGAAGCATCATACATCTCCCTAGCAAAGAAATGCTGATCTCATGCGCAGGGCCCTCTCCCCACTCCAATCTTTCTCCCCAACAAAGAGACACAGAAAGGTATCATCATCCATGAATTTGTGCTATTTTGCCTGAATGAATTTGTGCGCTCAGCGCACAAAATAATAGGATGTTTTGCTGCCGCCACACTCTACACACAGTAGTATGAGATGTGCGGCGTTACTTCTTGCTATTTTTCTTGAATGAATTTGTGCGCTCAGCGCACAAAATAATAGGATGTTTTGCTGCCGCCACACTCCACACACAGTATGAGATGTGCGGCGTTACTTCTTGCTATTTTTCTTGAATTAATTTGTGCGCTCAGCGCACAAAATAATAGGATGTTTTGCTGCCGAGCATTGAAAAAATCATCACGATTTTGAGTTCGTTTCAAGCTTTGGGGGCGCTGCCCCCGAACTCCCCCGCCGGCCCCCCTTGGATCCCCCGGCGGCAGAAATTTGGAGAGAGTAGTGTAAGAACATGCTATCTATATGGTGTTGTCTCAAACACATTGCATAGACTGTCTTTCTTACTACTGTCTATATTATGCAGACTTTGTGTGTATACAAGAAGCTCAAAAAACTCACATTTGATGTCTTCTTGGTTGAGAAACGGCTCACACAGTCGAGAGAGGAGACCAGCAAACATGTGCATCTAAAGAACAATAGCACAAAAAGAAAAAAGTTTGTCCTTAAAAAAGTGTTGGATTGCGAAATATCACTTCTAAAGTTTATTAGTACTCAATATTGAATGCCTTTAGATTTGGGCTACCGAATCTTTATATATTTTCCAATATATTTGAATGCCTTGAATTGAACACCTGAAAAGGGCTCCGTAAATATTTTCCAATGAAGATTTTTTTTAAAATATTCAATACGGCTTTAAATGCCTTGGAATTTGGGCCACAGCACTCCATATGATAATCTCAAAGATATTCTGTTCGTTAATGAGTTGGCCGTTTTGTTGGATAGTGAATGTGCCACCTTTGTTTGATGATTGTGTTGCAGTACTGAATTTAATCTCTTTAGTGAATGTGCCACCTTTTCTTTAAGTTTGTGTCGTATTACTGAATTTGCTGTTAAAATAATCAATTAATTATACAATACGAGTAGAATACTATTTGAAGATTTGTTCTTGTATTTTTGCATGGCTATCTGGTTTTCAAATGAGTTCGAGTCATTTCACTAGAGCATCTTGCTTGAAAGGTTCTTGTTGTGCAAAAATGGATGAGTTACCTCTTGCTAAGCGGAAAAAGAGTGTGCAGGTTGGCCCAGGTGAGAGCTCATCGAGACACACAAGGAGGCAAGTTGATTTTTCCAGCACTTTGGAGCAAGCCGCCTCCTCAAACCCTACTACGGAGCATGCGGTACAGATGACACTAACTTGGAGGTGGATATGGATAGGCAGCATCTACATAGTGATGAAAGAAATGAGGAGGATGGACAAAATGTAGTGGGGGCAATTGAGGAAAATAAAGGTGATCAAAATGAGGGTGAGAATACTCAAGGTGGTGATAATGAGGATGAAGGTGAGAATACTGAGGATACTGGGAGAGAGATAGAGGGGCAAGAGAACACACATCCACTAGAGGATCAAGAAGAAACAGTTGTCACAACCCAAACTGAAGGAAGCAAGCAGAAAAAAATAAGGTTGATATTTTTGGGAAGATTCTTGAGACATCTACTCCACAAGCCTTTTTAGATAGGATAGGAGTCAAATTTAGGTCTCCACCTCCACGTGTTTCTCTCTGTAGGATGATCCAGACGAAGGCAATCCGAAAGGTTTCTCCCTCAACAGATAAGTCTCTTACTCAAAGCTTCAAAAAACTAGGTGGGTACATTGAGAGCATGGGAGCTTTCACAGTATCAATTATGGACTTGGAAGGGGAGGAGACACCATTGACACAAGAGAGGGAGGAATCTTGGGATGAGCATTGGAGGACTGTGAATCAACAATTTGAGGAAACTCTTGCACTTGACCTCGATTGGGGTCCGTACTTGAGCCAAAAAATGGTGCATATTCTTGATGGTAATAATCGACACAATGCTTGGATGGACTGCATTTCTACAGGTGAGTTCTCATTGGGATGTTATAGTTTCTTATGCTTCTTTGTCCTTCCTAATTTTGTGTTTTATTACAGGGTTTCAAGGGGATTTGTCCATGCATTGTTGTGTTCTCTGTAAATTTTATGTGTTCGAGCGGAGGGATGTGGGCGAGCTTTTGTTTTCATTGTCCAGGTTGAACAAGTAAGTTAATTTGTTATCAGAGTCTCCTTCTATGTCAAGTAAGTTGTTTGTACTCAAGAATATTAACATATTTTTTCTTTGTTTTGTAGGACGCATGATTATGCATTTGTGCCAACCACATTTGGTGATCGTCTATTTCAACTAAGAAGATTGGGAGAGTCCGACCTAACAACTCTCATGGCACATTTGGACAATGAGGACGAGCTGTGGGTTGAGAGAGAGATGCAGAGTGCATCTGCCAGAGGAAGGCCTAGCTGGCTTCATTTGCCAATCCAGATTATGACTTGGCTCTTGTTCAAGGACGAGATGGAGCAAAAAATTGATGAGGCATCAAATGGACCACTTGCCGAGTCTGCTAGGGAGAATGTGACTCGAAAGGTAGAAGTTCTCTACAGAGGAAAAACATCAAAATATGCAAGGATTGCTGATCCCTCCAATGGTGAGGCCTTTTGGTGTGCGGTGCTCTCCCTCCCATGGCACGCGTCAACCAATCATGTGGCCACAGAGGAAAAGCTCAATATGATAGGTTCTGCTTGCATCAGAGACACAGATAAGGCTCACATTGTCAAGCTATTGGACAACTCTCAGGCTGCAGTGCGATCACTTGAGGGTATGCCAAATGATAAGACAAAGGTTAGGGAATGGCTGCACATGTACTCCTACTGGCTTCAGATCACGGAGCTGGGTTTGAGAATCCAAAATGATATTAAAAATGCCGATCGAGTCAGGTTGCCAGGTGAGAGCCGATTCACCTCTTTTGTTGTTCTATGCAGAAGAAAGTACTTCAAAAGGGCTTTCAAAGTGCACGAAGGAGGCATAAAATTTAGCCATGATATTGACCATCAACCAGGCCTACAAAGTGCTGCACGTACAACATAACCCAGATATTCCTTGTTAAAAAACATGCATGCTTCTTTCTGTGTGTTGTTTTATCATTTGGGCTTTGACTTGCAGATGGTTGCTTTCTGAAATTGAGGAGCACCAATTGGATATTTTACCCTCTCTCGCTAATGTGTGGCTTTGTGTTGACAATCAATCTTATATGTATGCCGATTTGAAGCTTGGAAGAGTAAGTGATTGAATTTGTCATTTTAAATCCATGATTGAGAAACATGTTCATATTGAGGGTGAGTTGTGTTTACCCATGTTTATCATTGAACAGGCCATGTCAAGCATAGAGTCTTGTTTCTGCCCGTGGTGGTTGGACCTTGAAAGAAACCATGTGCCTGAGGAGGAGCTTGATCTGTATCGCCAACATAAGTCTATATTGGAGCTTCGTAGCCAGCAAATTGATCATAATGAGGCCACATCCACATCACATGCAACATCGATTGCATCGGCTTCTTTTCGTAAGTCATTGCCAGTGAATTTAGGGAGGGAAATAGTGAATCGTGCATTGGAGGTGAATCGAGCAATGGAAGCAAATAGGGAGCAGAGTCAACAACAGACATCCAATAGTAGTGCAGGCGGGATACAACCAACTGACATCATAACCAAGACATTGCAAGCTCCAGGTATGTGAGCTTCCTACCTCATCTCTATCGTGATCCGATTGTTTTGACTTAAGACTATGTGTGTTAAATGTCAAAAACCTGTCTATAGGAACCATTTATGCCTTCAATGTCAGTATTGAGGACCTTGCAGCTACTTTTGTGAACATGGAGGATGCATCCTCATTGGGAAAGCAAGTGCTTGATGCCATGAATGTTATTTGCACAGTAGGGAATGTCAAGAGTAGAGGGTCCGATTACTGTGTGGAGTTGATATTTGCAGACTTCCCCTCAAATATCATCATTGGAGGTTGTGTTGCAAACAAGGTTCCATATTGGAATAAGATTGGGGATGGCATGTATGACTCTACTTTTAAAGTTGTTGATTCTTGTCTCTCGGATCGAGGCTTCTTTACATGCCTTTACACTATGGAAGAAGGAGTGACCATTGAGCAGGTTGCACAGAGCGTTGGGTTTGGCATTTATCATAGACAGGTTGTGAGGTGTACTCCACCTATTGGGAAGAAGATGGGGCAAATGATTACTACCCAGGTATTGGTGTTGTTCTCTTTGGGGGCTGTCATTTGTGCAAATCTTCTTTGTCCCATTTAAGGTGAAATGCATGAACAACCAATGTGTCTTTGCTTGTAGGTCACTTGTCTAATATTGGCTGTTTTTGTTCGCTCAACATCTCCTGCTACAAGCTTTGTGATGCATGGGGATCAACTAAGGGATTTGGCACTAGGTGATGATCTTGATGTAGGGCAAGATCTTATCTTTGACATGTATGTATGCATTCAAATCAAGATAGAATTTAAAATGATTTTCGGTGATCTTTATGGCATATGGTTAATGGTTTGTGTACGTTTTCAAGAGTGCCATCGGAGGATCTGGTGAAGAGAAAGGGTAGACCATGGCGGGGCGGTTGTCAGAGAGGTCAGCGGCTTAGCAAATACATCGTCTCCGTCTTCAGTCGTCCTGGGGACACGATTTTGGATTTATTTGCTGGCACTGGAACTCTTGGGCTAGTGGCAGCATTTATGGATCGCAATGTCATAATGTTAGACAAGGATGAGCGGATCTATGATCACCTGTTAGAACCATACTCAGCAAAGGTATGCATGTTGAAAAGATAAATATGTTAGTAGAGAATAATTTTGTATTGATAAAGCTTATTTTCTTTTCTTTGTGTCTCTTTGCAGTTATGAGGATCACATGTCTACATCAGAATGCCATTAGAGATAGTCTTTTTTTTAATTGAGACAATCATTTTTTTGGGACTATTGGAAGTAATGTTTTGATGGATGTTATGCTTCTGAATGTTTTTTACAATAGCATGTAGCTGATTGTTGGACAACTTTTATTTAAATTTTTAAATCCTATGGTTATGGTTTCTAAAGAGTATTATATTGTTGTGTCAGTGGTATGGCTATTAAAATTGGTGTGCATCTTAATGGCTTGATTTCTATACTCTCTGGTCGCTGTGGTTTCCATGTGGTTGCAA